>NW_027100725.1:1262480-1349980 GCF_040412425.1 Macrobrachium rosenbergii
CAATCAATCCTATTCACTGGTGATCAATAAATGAAATACTTTTTCTTAAAATGTTAAATACAAAAATTTATTTTTAAATTCAAAGTTTATAACTAGAATTCACAATTAATTAGAATTCACAAACTGAAAAATTTATTATTACTCGAAAATAACACAACACTCAATCAATTCTTGAATTAAATTATGAAACAAAACTAATTCACAAAAACTTTATCAGGAATTTAAATTAATCAAGCAAAATTTAAACTATCAAGAATTACTCAAGATTTAAAAAGAAAAACTCTTAATAAATGAAATCAAGTATGCAATGTTAAATTATACCAAGAAATATTTAAAATGCTACGTAAATAAATGTTACAGCACAACATAAAAAAATGTGAAAATATAAAGAGATTGTAAATAGAAAAAACACACAAAAATACACATAAGATTTATCAATAATGATTTCACTTAGGTAAAAATTTCCTAACTTATCATACCATGGTATTAATAAGTAAAATTCACGTTACCTTACACAAACTTGTGAAAACCTCTGTAAATCACTTGCTGCAGCTGCGTTACCACAAAACACACTTTTTACCAGGCGCCGTTACAAACTAAATAACTTTGCTAAATTCAGATCTCAAAAGTTAATGCTAATACGTGACCACAAAAAACTACGTTAAAAGAATCTCTTTCTAAGAACGAGAGAGAGAGAGGGAACCAAATCGACTGGTCTCAGAAATCAGAATGAAACAAATTTTAGGATTCCAGTAACACGTGAAACAATTACATGATGTCATTAAAGCATTTTGGGTACGAGATACAAAAGTTCTAGAAGCAGGGAGGTGACGTCATTAAAGCGTTTTGGGTGCGAGATACAATGGAGAGAAGCTTCTAGAAGGAAAATGACATTATCCCAGCAAAAAGTTTTGAACGCATTAAGGAGTGCAAATGATATTAAGTAAAATTTAAGGAACTGAATTACTACCCGTCGAACTATATCATCCCATTATGTGGAGCATTATACACAAATCACGATACACTAGTATTACCTGCATTAATTCTCTATATTCACTGAGTTTTGTTACATTTTTTAGTCGCTATCGACCAATACAAATAAAATCTAATTTTTCTTCATACATAAGGATATCGGTACAACCAGGAAAGCTTTCGGTTCACAGAAAGTAACCTATAACTAATTGGTTTCCTTCGATGCCTACCGGGAAAACGTTTATATGTACTTTGCTATAAAATTCTCTCTCTCTCTCTCTCTCGTCCATAACTTAAGAGCTATTCTGAGGTCCCGTTCGTTGTTAAAACATGTGAAGGGAAAAAGTAGGTGTTTCTCCCCATTCCGATAAAATCTGTTATTATCAGAAGCTGTTAAGATACAATGAATGATTTTTTTTCCCTTACGTAACGATTCACTACGATTCCTGTATTTTAGTGGGTAACGAAACTTGAGTCTTGCACAGGAATCTTGGGTTACATTTTGTGAAGCCTATGCAACAAAGAGGTTCCAGGCAAAAGCAAAATGACTGCCACATGCAGATTTATCAGCTAATTTTTAAATTATTGAGGAACTTTATGTACAAAAAATCATAAAAAGTTGCATGCATATAATCACTTTGTATTTCAAATTCAACTCTCCAGGATATTTAATCGACACTGCTGTCCCGTCCGCTTATTTAAATCTTTCATTTCAAGAACTAATTACATACTATTTCCCAAACGTACACCAATGTTTCTCCATAAAATATCTTTTTACAGTTTTACACAAAATTACTCTCATACAGATGTAACACGTATATGTTAGTGATATTTACCAAAGCACAAAAGAAAAAACCAAAGCATCCCTTTTCTTTCTGCGAAAGTCCACACAACGACATTTCAGTGGGAACTATAAAGATGCTGCAGAGAGAAATCTTTTTTACACTTAATGGAGAAAGTTTCTGATAAAAAGTACAAATTTCAAAATTTTACTATTGCAAGCCCTTAGATATTATCTCTTTGGAAAAAAAAGAAGAGTAAAGGAGTCAGATCGCCAGTTTACTTAGTGTACAACTCAAGCTATATTTATGAAATACTTGGAAGGTAGAGAGAGCACCTAATGCGCCGTGAGACTGACTTGAAGGCGAAGGCAGTTGGGGATCAACGAACCAAAAGTAACAAATGTCAATTCTGTCTCCAAACCGGCTGAACGGACTCTATCCAAAATACTGATTATGGTAAACCACAAGCAAAATTTGTAAAATCCTAAGATTTACCATTAATTTAGCTTTGCATGAATGCGGTGTACCTGGAAAAATCGAAACGGCGGCTCAGATATGAAATCTTTGAACGCAAATAGGAGAAATATTAAGAAGAATGAATCGCGTAGCACAATGCGTCCACACTTTAGAATATGAGAGTCCTGTGAATTTAATCAGTTTTTATTTCTCACATATTTAACCAAATGGACATCTATCTCTGAAGACTGAGCAGACTCCAAGGGACAACTCTACACCTCTTATCCAATACAAAATTAAGAAGCCGAATGAATGCATCTAAACCATCCAGCTTCTACCAGAAAAATGGATCTTGAAGTGGCTGACTGACTATCTGTACACGTCGTGTGCCAGACTCTTCGTTCGTGGAAACGAAAATTCAGTCGAGTTTCTGCTCTTGTAAACCTCAAGAACTCGTGTCCCAACGTCGATCTCTGCTTTGACACATCAGTAATGCCAAATTCTGTCTGACTGTAATAAGAACATTCATATCTACTGAAATAATCATAAAATTGTACAGATTAAATTTGTTACAATAACAAACACATTCAAAATGAGATTTAAAAATATACATCATCGTTGGGAAGTCTGTTTAACGAGGGAATATTAGACATCAAAATTAAAATTGAAAGACCATTTCGCATTATCAGAATATTTGACAGAGTCTAAGTTATAAAGTGAACATTAATTTCGATGAGGATGAGTATGCTTATAAAGTATAAAAAAAAATAGATTTTCTGAGAGTAGAAACTTTCCAGACAGAAAGCTGAAGGAAGATGTACTACATTAATGTAATTTATAACGTAAGCTCTCACGTTTCTGTGAAACTAAAACTATTTATAAGCTCTGTACTTTTGTATATGGGCTAAAAAAAACTGTACCGTGCCCTAGAGAACCGAAAGTGAAAATAAAAAAAAATCTTATTTAGCCATTTCATAAAACACATACACGAAAAAATTAATAACAACTATAGCAGCTGACGGTGTTTTATTATGAAAGGATTTTTTTCCTCTGAATAATTAATCTGGGTAAGCCTTTTGATGAAGAAATGAGATTATTTTGTATATATATTTTTTGCTGCTCTAGGGTCTTTGTTCTGAGTGGATTCGATAACGTAAATCTTTATGTATATTTACTATGTATATTATATATATGTGTGTGTGATGTAAGTATGTATGTATGTATGCATGCATGTCCAGGTATGAATGTTTACGTGCGTATGCCCGCATATATATAAGAAATATTGGGTTATGCCTCAGTCACAATGCACATCAAAGTGGTGTAAAAATTAATCTTGTGCCATGTCTGCTGCTTCCCATTCTGTCAATACAATCAAAATCAAGTGCTCACTTCGATCAGAATTCACCATTTTCCTGACTTGATGCTTTTTCTATGACAGAAATCCCGACTCCCAAAGTTGAATATAAAAGAAAAGGTTTCTCATCACACAAGCCACTCGGTTCAAATCCCAGAGCTAAGTTTCCTCAATTGCGTGAACTCATTATATATATATATATATATATATATATATATATATATATATATATATATATATATATATATATATATATATATATATATATATATACCAGTAGTCCTGCAATATCTACACTTGCAAAAAAAGTGGAAAAAACCCTAATTTCTGTCTTTACATAGGTGCTAAGCTTCATATCTTATTTTAGTTCTGTCTATATACTTCAGAACAATTCCTCCCTTTTTACTATCGTATATGACATAACCAGATCAGTTTACCAGCATTAATTTAATCAGTAACTAGTACTGAGAGTTCTTTTAACCAGTTTGTAAGGAATTGTCCACCTTTTCCATTTCGTCATTTCTGTCATCCTGCAATTGTCTGTCCCCTGTTACAGTTTCATATATATATATATATATATATATATATATATATATATATATATATATATATATATATATATATATATATATATATATATAAGTAGAATAGAACGCTTCAGCATTTTAATCTAGCAGGATGCAGGAATATGTAATAATCATATTTATTTCATGAAACGTTAAATTCTAAGAAATATAAAAAACCTACTCAATAAAAGACAATATAATAATCCGTACACCGGACCTCATCGTGGATAAAATCATGAAGAAACAGATTGCCTATAAAGCTGACCATTTAAATAGCTCTCCCTTCATTCGCAGCTGCTTTGGATTGCGCCTCCGTAATGAACAGCGGAGCTGTGGCAGGTATGGGCAGCAAAATGTCCTCGTAAAGATAAAACAGACATCAGATCCTTATACCACAAAAGAGCCTTACCTTAGTACGGTTGATTATAGTGACATGATAATCCTTGCCCATTTTTTATAGCCTTTAAAAGCTACGTCATCGGGCGTCTGATTTATTTTTTAGTGAACTTTCCCTCCCCACCCCCTTTAAAGCTGACGGATTGCAGAAAGGGGAAAGGAATAAGTGCTTGTAAAGATATGTGTGCATATATATATATATATATATATATATATATATATATATATATATATATATATATATATATATATATATATATATATATATATATATATATATATATATATATATATATATATATATATATATATATATATATATATATATATATATATATATATATATATATATATATATATATATATATATATATATATATATATATATATATATATATATATATATATATATATATATATGACTTTTTATCACATCACCGTGATTCATATACAATCAGTAAGCTACAAACGTCCTTTAATATCCAATTAGTTCTTTACCTAGAAATAATATATTTTCATATATGTTACCAAAGGGAAATTTTTTAGTTGATAATAAGTTCGTCGTCCCGTGGGCTCGAACCAGCAAAGGACAAGAGCTCAGGACTACAGTGGACACCTTAAACCACACGGCCAGCAAGTGAGGTATAAGTGAATATCAGCTCCCATCTACAGATCCCCGTCGAACTCAGGTGTTTGTATTTAGAGCCGACATCCATCCACCTCTGCCATGTTGACCATTTAATGCGTTTGTCGCACGCAGCCATATTATGACTTTTTATCACATCACCGTGATTCACATACAATCAGTAAGCTACAAACGTCCTTTAATATCCAATTCGCTCTACCTCGGAAATAATATATTTTCATATATGTTACCGAAGGGGAATTTTTTAGTTGATAATAAGTTCGCCGTCCCATGGTCTCGAACCAGCGAAGGACAAGAACTCAGGACTACAGTAGATGCCTTAAACCACACGGGCAGCAAGTGAGATATAAGCGGATATCGGCTCCCATCTACAGATCCCCATCGAACTCAGGTGTTTGTATTTAGAGCCGATATCCACCCACCTCTGCCATGTTAACCATGTAGTGCGTTTGTCGCACACAGCCATATTATGACTTTTTATCACATCACCGTGATTCATATACAATCAGTATATGAAAATATATTATTTCCAAGGTAGAGCGAATTGGATATTAAAGGACGTTTGTAGCTTACTGATTGTATATGAATCACGGTGATGTGATAAAAAGACATAATATGGCTGCGTGCGACAAACGCACTACATGGTCAACATGGCAGAGATGGGTGGATATCGGCTCTAAATACAAACACCTGAGTTCAACGGGGATCTGTAGATGGGAGCTGATATCCACTTATACCTCACTTGCTAGCCGTGTGGTTTAAGGCATCCACTGTAGTCCTGAGTTCTTGTCCTTCGCTGGTTCGAGCCCATGGGACGACGAACTTATTATCAACTAAAAAATTCCCCTTCGGTAACATATATGAAAATATATTATTTCCGAGGTAGAGCGAATTGGATATTAAAGGACGTTTGTAGCTTACTGATTGTATATAAATCACAGTGATGTGATAAAAAGTCATAATATGGCTGCGTGTGACAAACGCACTACATGGTCAACATGGCAGAGGTGGGTGGATATCGGCTCAAAATGCAAACACCTGAGTTCGACGGGGATCTGTAGATGGGAGCCGATATCCACTTATACCTCACTTGCTGGCCGTGTGGTTTAAAGTGTCCACTGTAATCCTGAGTTCTTGTCCTTCGGTGGTTCGAGCCCACGGGACGACGAACTTATTATCAACTAAAAATTCCCCTTTGGCAATATATATGAAAATATATTATTTCCTGGAGGTATAGCGAATTGGATATTAAAGGACGTTTGTAGCTTTCTTATATATATATATATATATATATATATATATATATATATATATATATATATATATATATATATATATATATATATATATATATATATATATATATATATATATATATATATATATATATATATATATATATATATATATATATATATATATATACAAATATAAATATAAACACAAACACACACACATATATTTATATATAATATATATATATATATATATATATATATATATATATATATATATATATATATATATATATATATATATATATATATATATATATATACTGTATATGTATGTGTGTGTTTATAGGCAGAGAGAGAGAGAGAGAGAGAGAGAGAGAGAGAGAGAGAGAGAGAGAGAGAGAGAGAGAGAGAGATTCATGGGAAAGACATTCTCTAAAATTATCGAAGCAGACTTTTACTTTTACGGCGCAAATTTGCTTATAAAAGCTGAAATAAACTTAGAAGGATTTATATATATTATTAAGATTAACATATATTACTAACAACTGTTTTTTTTAAGCAAAGATAATAATTATTTCTCTATCATCCATTTAGTTTTACAGAGTTGTGTCAGTAAATTAGCTGAGTAATATGGAGAACAATAAAGAAAAGATAAATTAAACCTAAAGATGATTACGAAAACTAGTAAAGCCTTAGAGAGACATAAGACAGATTAGGTTGTGAATTTTGCCTTATTCTTTGTCTCCACACTACAATTACTTTGCTATTAGTGATTGCGCTTTCTTCCAATCTATTCCTTAAAATATTGATTTTTAAAAATATTTACGTAATTTAATCAAAGGGGAATAACTTCAAATACATTGTTTGCAGAGTTAACAAATACCAACTCATTATCTTATCAATATTCTATTGTAATTTCCTTCTCATCTGATGAATATAGCAATTAAAACGATTAGGTGATAAAATCTGTCGGAGTTGATACACTTGCCTAACTAGCACTCGAAGACATGGATTAATGGGATACTGATGAAAAAGAAACGAACTAGCAATTATATAGATAAGAGTGCAAAAATGTTGTAGACAGATGTTAATTAGATGTGGCTCCAAACTAAAATAGAAGTATTTGTGTGTTTAAAAATGTTGGTTTACAGGATGTTGTATAATATCGAATAGTCACGAAAATATGTCTTTGAAAAGGGATACATCTTTAGGTAAACTACTATTATTATTATTATCATTATTATTATTATTATTATTATTATTATTATTATTATTATTATTATTATTTATTCATTTAATGAAAGCTAAAAATGAAAAATATATATACATATCTACACACACACACACACACACACACATATATATATATATATACACACACACACACATATATATATATATATATATATATATATATATATATATATATATATATATATATATATATATATATATATATATATATATATATATATATACACACATATATGATATGACACATGTACCAGTTTGATCTTACGTTCATATTGAAATTTGCCTCATTCATGAAATATATATATATATATATATATATATATATATATATATATATATATATATATATATATATACATATACACATATATGATATGACACATGTACCAGTTTGATCTTACGTTCATATTGAAATTCGCCTCATTCATGAAAATTATTTTCTACTCATAATTTACCACATTATTTCCCAAATATAAGAGTCAGAAAATTATACCTTCCTTATTCCTAATCCAGACAAAAATTCACCTGGTTTTATAACCCACTTCATGAGATGTCCAATTTCGTTGCTGGAAAAAAGGCTTTGGGTCAAAACGTCCCAGAAATTCTATTCCCCTCTCCCACCACATATTCACCCCTGTTCATCGATGCTCTTTCATGAACAGGATAATGATGACGAACCTCTCCTTTCATGTGCCGCTCTGACAGCAAACAAATACTGTATATAACCCTCCGTCGCGACACACTGCTCCATTTTCTCTCCTCCGACCTGCCTCGTGTTACAGCTTGAAAGGATCTCCCTCCGGTCGTGGCGATGGCTCGAAGCAGATTTATCATGCTGTACCGTGTAAATAAGAGGGGCCAGAATTTAATGAGAGTAATATTTAATTTCCCTCCGAGAAATTCTTGATTGATATCCAATTCAGAGTGGCTTTGCTTCACACCAGATTTGTATGTGTATACTATAACAATCACATGCAAACACATATACACACATACCACACAAGCTAACATACTAGTTACTCATAAAACACATGTACACATTACATACATATATATATATATATATATATATATATATATATATATATATATATATATATATATATATATATATATATAATATTTATATATATTGATATGTGTGGGCTTTGTCTGATGAGTTTATTAATTAATTACTGTAATTTATGTAGCCCTGCTTCGCCACTGACACACTTAACCTGTCAATTAAAACTAAAATTAACGTCAGGACAGACAATTACTTAATTGAATTAGGTTGCCAGCCGGGGAACTGTTCTCCAGCTGGCAACCTAATTCATTAAGTAATTGTCTGTCTTTGAGGTTAATTTTAGTTTTAATTGACAGGTTATGTGTCATTAAGAAGCAGGGCTACATAAATTACAGTAATTAATTAATAAACTCATCAGACAAAGCCCACACATATCATATATATATATATATATATATATATATATATATATATATATATATATATATATATATATATATATATATATATATATATATATATATATATATATATATATATATATATATATATATATATATATATACATATGTCTGTGTGTGTTTTATGAGTAACTAGTATGTTAGCTTTGTGGGTATATGTGTATATGTGTTTGCATGTGATTGTTATAGTATATGTATGGGATAATGGATTATTCTGCAACAAATGGATTACATCAAACCCCTTTACTTCCCACTTAGTCCCGGCAAAGAAAGGATGTGCGGGGATAGCGGGGAAATTACACAAACTTTCATCAATGTCGGACACGGTCAATTTTCCCTGCTCCCGTAAGAAAATATAACAGAAAGAATGTCTGTACTAGCAAAAGGCCATTTCTCTTCCAAACAATGGGATTGAAACACAAGGCTGCCTGAAATTTACTTACACTTAACTTTCCCTAATTCCTACTTACTGCACGGGAATTTCACTAGGCAATATTAATTATTCCTACACTAGGCTTCATTAAAGGAATATGACTATACCAGGTTCTCGTAGTTGGTGGCGAAGTGGTGAAACAATGGGAAAAGATGAAGTACAGTGGAAGAATACTAGTAAATTGATAAAAACTGTCAAATTTCAGATTTACTGTTATATAAGTTGCTTGCGCACTGCAATTGCCGATCAGGGTTCTCAGTAACACTTTTCGACGATTCACTGAGTAAAACAATACAAAGACAGGAGAGGACAAAGGATAAAGTTAGCCTGAGCATGACACGTGCTCTTAGTCTGAAGGTTAGCCTATCTCTTCTGGGTTTCGTGGGTCAGGTCGGGCAAAGCTGTTTGTCCGTGTGTTAGTAGGTAGCCCCAGCCATTCTGAAAAATTGACAGACACATCATCGAATGCATAGGACAGAGCAAAAGGAAGTTTAAGACCACCTTCACTAGAGGCAACTTGGTAAAACCCTCCCTGTGGGTTAGGCCCCCTGATGCTAACCTATCAGTTACTAAAGCAGTTATTTTTCAAAAACATGGCCTACCTCTGCCGTCTTTGTTAGAAGGACATTCTTACTAAAATAATGCAGAGAGGGCAAACAGCAGAATATATATATATATATATATATATATATATATATATATATATATATATATATATATATATATATATATATATATATATATATGGAATGGAATATAGATAATTAGGCAAAAAGCCTAAGGCATAAGTCTTGGGGGGCGGGACTCAGCTACCGTACGGGGACCAAGATGTCGAACTCTGAACCATGCAATATATATTTTATCCTTTCACCTTCCCTATTTGTTGTTTCCAGTTCTGTTCTGTGCTTTGCGCCGGCAGGTTAATTAAGCGTTGTGGCTAGTGAACATTGCTTACATGCATGTAATTGTTGAATATTATTCTAATTATTTGACCCCTATTCTGGGAATTTTACACACACACACACACACACACACACACACACACACACATATATATATATATATATATATATATATATATATATATATATATATATATATATATATATATATATATATATGTGTGTGAATATACATATATTATTTTTCAGGGCAAATGTGTATTGCTTCGCCAAGGTATGTAAATCATTTTTCATTTTCTGAAATAATGTTTTGCTTAATAATGTGCTCTCACAAGAGGCATCGCATAGCGTACCTGGCACATGTTATGGGCCCACACCCATCAAACATACACAAGTTTCTTAAAATACAAATAAAGTCACAAACGACCAAGTCCACAATAGGTGGAATGGCCGCAAAAGAGTGTACAGAGATGGAATCAAGGAGGATAAAGAAAAACTGAAAATAAAACCTTAATATTTAATACAAACTTTTTAGAAAGAAATGACCACTGAGCCTCTTACAAAATACATTAAATAAACACAAAAATCAACCACACACTGAAAACATCGAATAACAAACACACTTACACCAAATTAAGATAGACTATGCAAATACACTTTAAAGAGAGGGCCCTGAAAGTAATAGAATGTCGAAAAGACAGAATAGCCTAACTTATTACACACTAAACATTTATAAAAAAATAAATTGCTTCCCTTAAGTGAGCTCTAAATGGTGGTAGTGGCCACCATAGCCTTCAAATCACGGGTCGAGGACAATAATCTATATATATACTTGAGACCTTACCAAACGTAAGAGAGGTCCCCTTGGCAAAAAAAAATCACTGGACCAAGGGCGTAGACAGAAGTAAGATCACTTTAACGTCGCAAGACGATCAACGGACACAGCCGTCCGACAGGTAATCACACCTCACCAGTTGGCAGAGAGGTCCCCTAGGCTAAATCACTGAACCAAGGGCGCTGACTGGAGAACAATCAATCTCTCGAAGGAGAACAGCAGCAGCAACTGAAGAAAGGCAGGTATCGCAATCCAGATTTAATCCAAAATAAGGCAAGCCCTCACAATGTTAATGGTCCAGAAAACTACTACCCCAGTCCTCGTGAGACAGCGCCGAATACAGCTCCGGCCAACACCACACATGAAAATAAAACAAGCTCATTGAAATTAAAACTATACAACAAGTCAGAAATGTCGGGGAGGAGGAAACAGGGTCATTACGTTCCAAAAATAATTACAGCCAAAGTGACTTATTCAAAACAAATTAATTTACGTTAAATTAAACACATACTGACACCTCCTCACCCAACAAAAAAAAATTTTCCACAAGAAAATTTTTCTACAAACTATTGAACTTAACTCAAAATTTAAAGAAATATATTAAAATGCTAATATCAAAAGCAAACATAGCAATTCAATCTATATGAAATAAAACAGGGACAATAAGAAAAATTAAAGTCCAATGACAAAACTCAAAAAGTGATTGAAAATGCTATATCACATTGCCGGCAAAAATAGATTAGAGATAGTGGCAAAAATTTTGTACCACTTTCAATATAGTCAATAGATATCAAATCTTAACCTTAATACTAAGACTTAAAACTAATACAAGTAAATAATTTATAGTGACCACGCCAAAAATAACATCAGTATCAACATACGAAGAAATATGGTAATATCCCCATGAACTCACAAGTGGAGCAGTGGGCACAGGTTAGCAGAGCACCAATGTTAACAAGACTAACCTATTATTAGATTAAACCTAGATAACCGACAACAAAAATATAAATCGACCACAATGGGGCTAGTGTTACCTCAACCAAGGTCACCACTCATACACCAGCCTGTAGTGCCTAAAAAACGGCCGTGCTGTGCTACAGACCCGTGAACCCGTGACCTGGCTAAATTATTCTGAAAACTCAAATATCAGTCAAACAAAAATAAGGACAAAAACCTTAATAGATTAACCTTAACTTAGTCTAGGTCACCACTCATACACCAGCCTGTAGCGCCTAAAAAACGGCTGTGTTGTGCTACAGACCCGTGAGCCCGTGACCTGGCTAAATTATTCTGAAAACACAAATATCAGTCAAACAAAAATAAGGACCACTGGCATAAACAAAGAACAGGGACATAACAGTATATGATTAATGATTTATAAAAACTAACCATCAATCACCAAAATAAAAAAAAAAACGTAACACGCTGTCCACATATCAATGATTTACAACACACTCAATATTGTGGCCCTTCACAACACTTTCCAAAAATGCCTCTTTTCACTCCAGAGAGCGTCCTTACTCAACACTATTTGTTTTCACGACTCATTGAGTTTCAAAGCACGTCTTTTCACTACACTTCACTTAGTTTTAGTGCCTCTACACTTCAGAGAGCGGCCTCACACTAAACGGGTTTGGGCCTTAAATACACACATCATTAATGGACATACACAAGACAATGGTAACACCTTAAAATTAACCTCCACCAACAACACATACTAAAGTAAACAGAAATCAAAAGTACCCTTAACCACTCTTAATCAAAGACGACACCGAAGAAAAACCTGCAAATCACGACATTTAACATCTTAATCTTAAATACTTAATCCTAAATTATTTCATAAACAAAACAAACACTTGACACAACATTATTACAACACACCTGGAAACCTGTACATTCAATAAATTTATAGGATTAATCAAATCAATTAATATAAGTATATACAAAACAACTTTACGAAGAACAAAAAGGTTTTTCTCAAATCAACCTATCGATCAGTCACTGATGCATGACAGCGCATCAGCGACAACATTACTTTTGCCTGGAATGTGTGAAAAGCTAAAATTCCATTCCTGGAGCAGGAGGCTCCAACGCATCAACCGTTGATTTTTATTCCTAAACCTGTTCAAGAAAACCAACGGTTTATGATCCATTAATATTTTAATCGGAGTCCCTGTAGAGGATAAATACACCTGAAAATGATTAACAGCTAAAATTAATCCCAAAGTCTCTTTCTCTACAGTCGAGTATTTCCGTTGTGCCGGGGATAACTTTTTGGAGAAATAGGCAACAGGATGAGATACTCCATGAGCATCTTCCTGCAACAAAACTGCTCCAACCCCAACATCACTCGCATCAGTAGCAAGCGAAAAAGGAACGTCAAAATCAGGAGCTTTCAAAATAGGGAAATTCATTAGGACCTGCTTTAACTTTTCAAAGGCATTTTGGGCATCATTAGTCCATACAAAAGTCACATTCTTACGTAATAAATTAGTCAGGGGCTCAGCGATATCAGAAAAATTCTTAACAAATCTACGATAATACCCTACTAAATCAAGGAATTTTCTGACATCCCTGCGACACTTCGGTATTTCAATATGCCTAATAGAGTCTACGTTTGCCTGTTTTGGAGCCACTTTCCCAAATCCTACTTCGTGACCCAAATACACAACCTTTGCTTTGGCAAACTCACTCTTTTTGAGGTTTATAACCAAACCAGCTTTCCTAAGTACCTGAAATAAGGCCTTAATATGTTTAAGATGGGTGTCCCAGTCATCACTATAAATCACAACATCATCAATATAAACAACACACCCCTCTAAACCTTGGACCAAAGTGTTCATTAACCTTTGAAAGGTTGCAGCGGCATTCTTCATCCCAAAAGGCATTACTTTACATTGGTAGAGTCCTCGCTGCGTTACAAACGCTGACAAAGCCCGTGCCCGTTTGGACAGCGGAACTTGCCAATACCCCTTCAACAAATCAAATTTAGTTATATGTTTTGAATTCCCTATCCTGTCAATACAGTCCTCTATCCTGGGTAAAGGATAACAATCAGGCTTTGTGACCTCGTTGACTTTGCGGTAATCAAAACAAAGCCTGAATTGACCATCCTGTTTCTTTACCAAAACAACAGGTGAAGACCACGGACTGTTGCTGGGTTCGATCAGCCCGTGTCGTAACATATAATCAACCTCTTTATCCACAACATTATTTTTAAATGGATTTAACCTGTAAGGGGATTGTTTTACCGGAGTTGCGTTACCCACATCCACATCATGTTCAAGGACAGTGGTCTGTCCTGGAACATCCGAAAATAAATCCTTATAACTAAAAACTAACTTTTTCAAAGATCCCTGTTCTACTAAATTCAGATGTGAAACCATTTCTGAAAAATTTTCTAAAGAATGTTCATTATCACTACTAGCCATTCTGGCACCATCAAAACAATCATCATCAAAATTACTCACGTCTGGAAAAGAAAAAGAATTAATACCATTACACTTTGTAGTATCACCAACTAATGCCACGGGAATAACTTTGTCACGACCTTTATAAGCTTTTAACATATTTATGTGACACAGCTGGTAGGGTCTCCTCCTTTCAGGAGTTTCAACTAAATAATTAACATCACTTAATTTCTTTAAAATTTTCCACGGTCCTGAAAATGAAGCTTTTAAAGGGTTTCCTGGAATGGGAAGCAACCAAAACATTATCACCCACTACAAAATTACGCTCCTTAGTCTTTCTGTCAAAAAAGTATTTCATTTTCTTTTGGCTACACAATAAATTTTCACCAGCAAACTTCCAAGCCTTCGTTAATTTATCACCCAAATTACTAACATAATCTAATAAATTTATATCAGGGCGTCCCCTCCCAAGATTCACAAACCACATCCAATGGACCACGCACACAATGACCAAAAATAAGGCTGAAAGGTGAAAATCCTAAAGATTGACTCGGCACTGACCGAAATGCAAATAATAAATAAGGCAGTTCCTTATCCCATTCGGAACCATTAACCAAACAATATTTTTTATCATAGACTTCATGGTTTGATGAAATCGTTCCAAAACACCTTGACTTTCAGGATGGTACGGAGAAGAAGTCACATGTTTAATTCTTAATTCAGCCATCTTCTCCCTAAATAATTTAATCAGAAAATTAGACCCACAATCGGACTGAATTACTTTGGGCATTCCGAACCTGGTGAAAAATTCAATTAATACTTCAACAATTTTAACAGTTTTTACATTTCGTAGTGGTATTGCCTCAGGATATCGAGACATCCTATCCATAATTGTTAAAATATACTGATTGCCACTACGAGTTTTCGGCAGAGGACCAACCACGTCAATAATTACCTCTCTGAACGGTTCAGAAACAACAGGAATAGGATGTAATGGTGCCTTTGGAATTGGTTGATTAGGCTTCCCGACCTTTTGACATGCATCACAACTATTTACATATTTTTTAACATCAGCTTTCATCTTGGGCCAAAAATAACTTTCACACAATTTACGAGTGGTTTTAAAAACACCAAAATGACCAGCCAAACCATTTTCATGAGCCAATGTCATTAACTCCTTTCGATAAACAAAAGGAACCACAATCGGTTTAACAATTTCACAACCTGTGTTAATGGCATCAAAAGGTCTACTTATTCTATACAAAATATTATTAATTATCTTAAATCGAGGGACAGTCAAATCAGTAATTTCGCCAGACTCAACTGGCAGGTCT
Source organism: Macrobrachium rosenbergii (assembly GCF_040412425.1). NCBI lineage: Eukaryota > Metazoa > Arthropoda > Malacostraca > Decapoda > Palaemonidae > Macrobrachium > Macrobrachium rosenbergii. The sequence continues at coordinate 1,278,526 of NW_027100725.1, forward strand.
TTAAAATCTGCTTTCTGAGCTGTAATAAGTTCCTTAGTAGTCCAATTAAGTTTATTATCCAACACACCACTATCTACAACTAAGCTATCACTACGATCTAAACTACTCAAATCAACATCAACTACCGACTCGGCCGAGTCAACACTACTAGCCTTCGATCGAGTGACTACAGATATTTCATTACTGGAATTTAACACAATAGGGAAAGTTTTTATTTATTAGGGCGACATCATTCCCTAACACCAAATCCACATTTTTAATAGGAAATTTATCAATAATGGCCAGTTTCAAATAACCTGAAAAAGACGGGCATGATAAATAAAAACTCTCAACCGGGTAAGACCTGACCGTATCTGGAAAACCACTTAACAAAACATATTCTTTATTTGAACATTCTAAATCAATAGGTAACGATTCTCTGAGAATTAAAGACTGAGCAGCCCCAGTGTCACGCAAAATTTTAATCTTTCTTTGCTCAGTCGAATTCTCAGAGCGGACAAAACCATTAAATAAAAAAATTCTGAAAAGGAGCCAGTGACTTATTGCCTAGTCATTGACTATTAGAGTTCTCAGCCACTGACTCGTTCTCATTCCTTCGAATGGCCATTACCGGTCGTCTTTCGGACCTTTGTGACCTTTTAAATGCATAACACATGCTCTTGACGTGTCCCTTCTTATGACAGAAGAAACAATTCAAAGTTCTCAACTTCTCCGGGTTATCTGTGGTCTGCCTTCTATAGCTGTTAACAGGAGTAGTACGAGAACCATAATTATCATTAGGCCTGTTATACCTGTTCTGGTTACTATTCCTGTTAACTCTCACCCAACCAGACTTCTCATTTCTGGGTACCTCCCCTATCACATTTTTATGAGAGAGGAGGTACTCATCACTTGCAATAGCCACCTCCTGCAAAGTTTCTAATTTTAACTCTTCGAGGTGTACCTTCACCTCATTAGGCACGGACCTTTTAAACTCTTCAACCAAAATTAATTCTTTTAATTTCTCAAAGTCCGTCACCTCCTTAGACTTTAACCAGTCGCCAGCAAATTGCTCTTTAGCCCTGGCGAAATCTACAAAAGTTTGCCCTCTTTCCTTCTGTAAATTACGAAAGCGTTGTCGGTAAGCTTCCGGTACCAACTCGTAAGCCTTCAAAACTATGGCCTTCACAGAATCATAATCTGAGGACAGATCTTCGTCCAAGGTAACATAAACTTTCTGGGCCTTACCTAATAATTTACTCTGAATAAGAGTGGTCCAATACTCTTTTGGCCACTCCAACCTTGGGGCTATTCTCTCAAAAGAAACAAAAAACCCTGCCACGTTGACTTCCTGAAAATTTGGGACTAACTTTAGAGCTTCAGTTAGATTAATACAAGGCATTGCAGACACATTATGTTGGGAAGAAGAAGAACCCCTATTACTCAATGCTTGCATAGCAAGTTCGTGCTCTCTCTCTCTCTCTCTCTCTCTCTCTCTCTCTCTCTCTCTCTCTCTCTCTCTCTCTCCTCACCCTTCAACCTTTGGAGATCTATTTCCATTCTTTTCACCTGAATCTGCCCATCTAAAATTTCTACTGACACCGCTTCCTCCACCTGCCTAGTCTCTGGTTTACCTTCTGCCTTCATCACCTTAACCTTTTCATAAACATTAAGAAGCAACAAGCCCTTCCTAACAGACCCAGGATTTTCAATTTCAAAAAATTCTGCTACACTCTCTAAATCAGGCTTATTCAAGTCTGCCAACCTGTCCTGCCACCCCTCTCCACTGAAGAGCTCCGGGATATTCAAATCAGCCATAGTAAATTAATTACACACAAGTAAATATATAAATGTATCTCACAAAATATACCCAAAAACAAACCAATACACTGAACACTAATAACCACACAAATATCCTACCACGGTCAAGAAAAAAAATTATAAACACCGATCAACACAAAAATATAGGAGAGAAGGTATTACTATGCTGCAAACACCCCCAAGAATCCACTCTATACACTCAAGTGACTACAGGATCCGACAAATCCTGGCAAAAGGTCGCCAAATGTTATGGGCCCACGCCCATCAAACATACACAAGTTTCTTAAAATACAAATAAAGTCACAAACGACCAAGTCCACAATAGGTGGAATGGCCGCAAAAGAGTGTACAGAGATGGAATCAGGGAGGATAAAGAAAAACTGAAAATAAAACCTTAATATTTAATACAAACTTTTTAGAAAGAAATGACCACTGAGCCTCTTACAAAATACATTAAATAAACACAAAAATCAACCACACACTGAAAGCATCGAATAACAAACACACTTACACCAAATTAAGATAGACTATGCAAATACACTTTAAAGAGAGGGCCCTGAAAGTGACAGAATGTCGAAAAGACAGAATAGCCTAACTTATTACACACTAAACATTTATAAAAAAATAAATTGCTTCCCTTAAGTGAGCTCTAAACGGTGGTAGTGGCCACCACAGCCTTCAAATCACGTGTCGAGGAGAATAATCTATATACTTGAGACCTTACCAAATGTAAGAGAGGTCCCCTTGGCAAAAAAAAATCACTGGACCAAGGGCGTAGACAGAAGTAAGATCACTTTAACGTCGCAAGACGATCAATGGACACGGCCGTCCGACAGGTAATCACACCTTACCAGTTGGCAGAGAGGTCCCCTAGGCTAAATCACTGAACCAAGGGCGCTGACTGGAGAACAATCAATCTCTCGAAGGAGAACAGCAGCAGCAACTGAAGAAAGGCAGGTATCGCAATCCAGATTTAATCCAAAATAAGGCAAGCCTCACAATGTTAATGGTCCAGAAAACTACTACCCCAGTCCTCGTGAGACAGCGCCGAATACAGCTCAAGCCAACACCACACGTGAAAATAAAACAAGCTCATTGAAATTAAAACTATACAACAAGTCAGAAATGTCGGGGAGGAGGAAACAGGGTCATTACGTTCCAAAAATAATTACAGCCAAAGTGACTTATTCAAAACAAATTAATTTACGTTAAATTAAAACATACTGACACACAGCAGAAGGGGATTTCCTTCGTCCTACCTCAATTTCTAGAGTAATATTTTTTATTGAATCCCTTTCTTGTTCATACTTTAATCAAATCTCTTTACCCTTGTGGTAACCAACCTGCATATCATTTCGCACGTCCACGGGGGATTTAATTTGATAAAAGGTTTTTGAGTTTAAAATATTTGGATGTAAAGGCCATAGGCTTCAAATACACAATTTTTGGTTTAAAGGAGTCATATTATTTCATTTCGTAGATCAAATGGTCCAGATTATGATAATGTTTAGATGTTACAGGTCAACTTTGGGGCAAAGTTTGAGCTACATGAGGTAGAAACTTTGCATTTGGGAAGCATACTTTATAAGGCCACCAAAGTAGAAAGTTAGGTCAATATGAAGGTCATAACCTAATTTACCGTGGCCGGGGGCATTGAATACACAGAGGCATTTCTATTATGAAGTTTGTCATTGTGAATGTATATTACTTTAAATACTGCATTTGCTGTAACGAATTATCATATAAATTTTTCACATTACATTATATCTTATACGTTTGCAATTTAAGTGAATTTGATGAAAAAATCGAAAGAAAATCATTCTACCAAAATTTCGTCATAGAAAATCGCTGCGATTAAATTATGATACATTAATTTGCATATCGCAGACTTTTGCTCCCAAACGAAAAAACTCTTTGATTCATGAAGTCAGCACCTATTTACAACCTATATCCATATCCACTTATTAGCTCTGATAGTTAAACTCGGTCTCCTAAATTGCCGTTGAAAATCTGGCGATGTTTTAACTAACTAGAAAAAATTGCATAAAACAATATTCAATAACCAGCGAAGCGCACTATAGAGGCCTGCAAATGCAGGTAAAAAAAATGCCGTCGGTTAGGTTAGGTTATATACAGAGCCCAAAAATGCAAGGCAAACACAGCAAGAAATCCGAAAAATTGAAGAAAATGTCTCCAGCTAACACCCACACCAGTAAATTCTTCCGAGAAACAACAAATCATACTCATAACTTGTTTGTGTGTGTGTGTGTGTGCATGTATGTGTAGTTAGTACCATGACGCTAATTTATCAGTTAAATATACTTTAAGTTAAAATCCTCTCTTGACTTTTTAGAAGCATTTTAAACTCGTAACAATTCCAGACACTTCATTACAGATCCTGGATTTGGTAAATTTTTTGCTCTTAAGCATTTCATAAACTTCCTTAGAAGCAGCGTCCTGTTATTTCTTCTGTTCCTGGTTATATATATATATATATATATATATATATATATATATATATATATATATATATATATATATATATATATATATATATATATATATATATATATATATATATATATATATATATATATATATATATATATATATATATATATATATATATATATATATATATATATATATATATATATATATGTATATATATATATATATATATATGTATATATATATATATATATATATATATATATATATATATATATATATATATATATATATATATATATATATATATATATATATATATATATATATATATATATATATATATATATATATATATATTATTAAGAGTAGCAAGACTTTGCTAGAAAATTGCTGCCTTTTCTTTTGCTTCTTGTCTGCCGATCGATATTTTACACAGTCAGAATACAAGAGATTAAAACCGATTGTAGGCCACTCCCTTTAAGTAGATAATTTCTGATTTCCAAGGCAAAAGTGAATCTGTCTGGCTGTCCTTTTCAGGCAAAAAACCCCTGCAGGCATCAGCTGAACATGACTCAACCCCCTATGTGAAGGACGTGCCCCCTGCCCCATTGGAGGAGATAAAAGCGAAAACCAGACCAGGTTTCGGTCTCACACGCGCGCTTGACGAGGTGGTGTAGAGTCGACACCACAACCACTGCCATGCCCTGGCCCAGCAATGCCCTTGGCTCCTAACCACGTGGCCTTTAAAAGTATACTTTCCCTTTGTGCACTCCACCCGCCAGCCACGTGTTCCCTTCGATGCTGGCCGGACCGATGAGCCACTCCATTGGCTTGGCGTTTCATGAAGTCCCCATCGCCTTGCCCTTTACTGAAGCCCTTGCATCCTACCACGTGTAAGAAAACTCACCCTCGGAAATCGCAAGTCATCCACCGACTGCATTCTGCGCTGGAACCAAATCTGCCTTACGGTAACGTGCTCTGTAAAGACATCCATTCAGTCACACTTTTCCTCATAACATTTACTTAATTTGAGTGCCAGTAATCGCCGAATCTCTTGTCAAATGTCCATGCTCCTCGAGTGTCGGCAGTGCTAAGCCATTATTAATTCATCGAAGCCCCTTGGCACCCCCAGTGCAGCTTCGAATTCATTATTCTTTGTCTACTTTCATTACTGGCGTATAATGTGCATATCTCTCATTTCAGAGGGACCCTATATCGAGGAAGCTTCTTGGACTGTGTCTGGAATCCCACCAGTTTCATTCATCCCGTAGGAAACCCCTTCAGGATCAATAATCTACTTCCATTCCTTTATGTAATACACTCCTGTAAGTTTGCCCACTTGTTTATGTAATATTTTCTTTCAGTAGTAAGAGCCTTACGCTCATATGACTTTCCCCCTGTTTCCTCTTGTTTTATGTTTCCCTGGCCCCACGAAGTCAGAATCACAAGGCTAAATTATCTGAAATTGTTGCTACCTGTCTCACTGAGAATATTTCAAACTAAATTGCCAGGAAAAACATAAAAATGGCAACCTTTTGCCTGAGGTTCTCATTTTAGCTGTTGCATCCCCCCCATTTGTTTTCTGCTCTTGTTTGGGCTTGCATCTGCCAAATCAGCAATTAGCAAAGCTATGCTGGGTACGAGACAATTACGAACCTTTAGTGTAAAACCAGCACACAGGTCCGGAAATTCCACGTAAGTAATGTGTTTATCTTAGCAAAACTTTTTTTACAATCGTGACTGTTCCTAGGAATTAGAAATAGGGACGCATGTATTCACTGAGAGAAGAGAACCGCCGTATTAGATTCCTTAATGCATGCCTTTCTGGATAGGTAGTTAGGAAATAACCAGTGCTAACCATTCTTTGTTTCGAGGAATAGTGCGAAATTCCTCTGTGTTAAAATCTTTGCTGTATTCTTTGCTTTGAGGAATAGTGCAAAATTCCTCTGTGTTAAAATCCTTGCCATATTCTTTGCAGCGAGGAATAGTGCGAAAGAAATTCCTCTGTGATAAATTTTACTTCGCATTTCGGATTAGCGAATTATTATTTAGGCACAAATAAATTCTCACATGGGACAAGACGAAGTCAGCTTGCATTGCTGAAATTCTCTCAGTGTAGTAAAAACATTACTAGGTCATTTTTACTGTTATCCTCTCAGACGACCGGGAAATTTCCTGGAGTCCCAGACGGTCTATAAATAGACGGGTTCATTCACACAGAATCTAAAAATAACTCCGGTGATGGTCAGATGTCCTTCACCCGCCGCCCATGCCAGCGTGTGTAGTTTTTTTTTTTTATTCATTTTTTAGCAAACATTTTTCATTGGGTTTCCCCGTTAGTAATTTCTAAGTACTAAGGGACAAATCGTATTTCCAAGTCCTATGGGCAAACCAAATAAAATTCTACGTCGCACATGGCGAGAATTCCTCTAAATTCCAAGTCCCCAGAGACTCCTACTAAAATTCTACGTCGCACGTGGCGAGAATTCACGGAAAATTCCTCCAAATTCCAAGTCCTCAGAGACTCCTACTAAAATTCTACGTTGCACATGGCGAGAATTCCTAATTCCTGAGGGAAACCCAAAATTAATTCCTTTTGAGACATTATATAGTGTATCTCACACACATCTAAGCCCTTACGGACTGATCATTCTGGTCCGTTAGAGCAACTCCTTAATTTCACGCTACAGCTGGCCAAGTCCGAGCGTAACAAAATCCAAGTACGTCTTCCGAGACGCATATTAAAATTCGTTCGCCACGAACACCCATGTCTTACCGAGACATATTAAATTTTAACAAAGTCTCCTCAGACTTACTGATCAACTGTCTTATTCAGACAGATCCATTCTCCTGCAGTTTGAACAATTGAGTGTTTCAGAATCCTGCAAATGAGTCTTTTCAGACGTATCTGATTCATTAGAAAGTCCAGTCCGTATAACCATTATTTCAAGATGGCTAATAGCAGAGCCCAACAAAACGAGGACTTCAAATTCTACATGTCTGCTGGAAAGGACATGGGACTATCGTGGCAAGATCTGAGAGAATGGGTTCAAGAGCGAGTGGATGATGCCAAGGCGGAGAAGAGAGAGAATGGCAGGAGAGAGAGAGAGAGAGAGAAAGAATTGCCCAAGAGGAGGAGAAGGAGAAAGAACGGCAGGAGAAGGAGAAAGAAAGAATTGCCCAAGAGAGACGAGAAGACTTAGAACGTCAAGAACGGGAGAAGGAATGGCAGGGGAGAGAGACAGAACGCGCCCATGAGCTCCAGGTGTTACAACGACAGAACGCCACTCCCCCTCCTGCAGCGGGAATGAGTGCCCTCAGCCAAGCTCACTCGTTCGTGCCAAAATGGACGGAGTCCGAGCCTGAAGTATGGCTTGATTATTATTATTATTAAAATAGTTTAACCAGACCACTGAGCTGACCATCAGCTCTCATAGGGCTGGCCCGAAGGATTAGGATGGAATGACAAGTCTAGGCTAGAAGCCTAGCACTGGGACCTAATAGGTCACTTCTCAATGATGATAAACGAAAATGAAAATGAAATTAAAAGCTGTAAAAAGGCATACGATTTCATACTGGAACACACTCACACAATAAATACATTTAAACTAATGCTTCCATACATACTCACTAAAAAGGTATATTAAAATTTAAAATAAATTAAGTAAAATCATAAAATTTACTTGTTTTAAAATTCATTATACTGACTGATTGTTTTTTTCTTATATTTTTCCAATTAATTTGCAGCTTCTCATGAACATTAAAATGGGTGCTATTGAGAACGTTGAAGATTCTGACAAAATTTCTTCCATCGGTCTATTTCCAAAATTTGATAATCGCTGCAGGTTATATTTTGGACATTCACACAGTATATGCTTAACTGTTATCAGCACATTGCAATCTGGGCATTTGGGAAGAGGGCCCATGGACTGTTCATTAAGTGTCCATGTGTCAAACGAGTATGGCCTATTCGAAGACGTGTCAGAATTACTTGTGCTTGTCTCTCTCTTTGATATGACGAATTCCATTTTCCAACACTGGATTTTATCTGTTTTAATTTATTATTTTCAGGTTCTTCGTTCCATATATTTTGCCATTTTTTTACAATGACTGTTTTTATATATTTTGTATAGTCACTGATAGGGATGTCTACATTTGTTCTTGTCATGTGGACTGCTTCTTTAGCTGCTTTATCAGCCTCTTCATTTCCCTTAATCCCTACATGGGCAGGGATCCAACATATTTCAATATTTTTTCCCTTATTATACAATTTATGGAGTGAAAATATTATATGTTGTGCAATATTATTTTTGGGATTATAGCTTTGAATAGCTTCTATAGCACTTCTGGAGTCGCTATAAATTACAAAATTATTATATGAGACTTCTCTAATTATTTTTATGGCCGATACTATTGCACATAACTCAGCTGTAAATACAGAGGCTTTGTCTGGGGAAAGAGAACTGATTCGTTTTGTTTTGGGATACCTGCAGCATATCCCACTCCGTATTGTGATTTAGATCCGTCAGTGTATATTGCGTAATGTGGACCTTTTCGGATTATATGCTCTACTGCATGTTGTCTTTGGTATTCTGGAGTATACGAATGATTTTTTGATAAATATTTCAAGTGTGTACAAATTCTCATTTTATTCATTGTCCAAGGAAGAGGCAATTTTAACATTACAGGTAATTGTATATACATATTTAGTGACTCAAACAATCTTCTAGCCCTAATTGGGAAAGAAGGTGGATGATTGTTTATAAACACATCTCTTAATCCAAATAATTTTTTTGGTTGGAGAATCATTTGTCTGAATTCTCAGAGCACTCGTCATCGTTACTAGCTCTCTATGGAGAGACAGAGGTAGTTCACCACATTCAACTTGTAAAGAAGATGTTGGTGATGATCGAAAAGCTCCTGAACATATTCTAAGACCCTCATTATGAATTGGGTCTACCGTTTTCAGCGTTGCGTCTGATGCCGAGCCATATATTTCACTTCCATAATCAACGATAGACAGCACTGTTGCTTTATACAATAAAGTAAGGGTATGTCTATCGGCTCCCAAGTAGTGTTCGACAGTTTTTAATTAGGTTTAATGCTCTTTTACATTTTGATTTCATGTATGTTATGTGGGCTTTCCAGTTCATGTGAGTATCAAATACTAATCCTAAAAATTTTGCTGTTTGGCCAATTGGTATACTATGGTTTCTGATTTTTAAGTCTATTTCTTCTCCTTTTTTCCATTTTTTGTTTTTATAAAACATGATTGCTTGGGTTTTATTTATGGAAAATTTAAAGCCTACAGATAAAGCCCATTCATCTATTTTTACTATGCTTTTATTAATGATTCGTTCCGCATGTTTTATTCGAGATGCTGAATAATATATGGCAAAATCATCCATATACAGGTTACTTTTAATACCAGTAGGTAGATTTTTACTGATATCATTAATTGCTAACGTAAACAGTGTGCCACTAAGAACACTTCCCTGTGGAACACCATTTTCTAGAGGAAATGTTCTAGACAGAACATCATCAATTCTCACCTGAAAACTGCGATTGGTCAAAAAGTTTTGTATAAACCTAGGTAAATGTCCACAGATGTTGTTGTTTTGTAAAGTTTTTAATATAGCATACCTCCATGTAGTATCGTATGCTTTTTCAATGTCAAAAAAGACAGCTACAGTAATTTGTTTTCGTTCAAAACCTCGGCGTATATGGTCTTCTAAGTTACAGAGAGAATCTAATGTAGATCTGTTATACTGTGACCCGAACTGAGTGGGAGTTAAAATTTTATTTTCTCGTATGTGCCATGTTAGTCGAGCATTTACCATTTTCTCTAGTAATTTGCATAAACAACTTGTTAAAGAAATTGGTCTGTAATTGCTTACATTACTGGGATCTTTTCCAGGTTTGGGGATTGGAATAATTATAGCTTTACGCCATTCATCAGGAAATAAATTTCGAAGCCATAAGTGGTTATAAAACTCTAACAAGTATGTCTTTGCCAAAGGTGCTAAATGGCATATCATTTCAAAACAAATATTGTCACCTCCAGGGCAGATTTATTGCTGTTCAACAGAGCAAATTCTAGCTCTTCCATACTAAATTTTCTATTATAATATATATCTTCTACTGTTTCAAAATTTATTGTTATTAATTCTATATTATTTTTCTTTGTGCGGAAATGCTCATCTAAATTTTTGTTGCTACTTACTTTTGCTAAATTTTCACCTATTACATTAGGATCAAGTATTCTTTTCCCATCTTATATTATGGCATGTCTAGGTGGTTTAACATGGGTACCATTCATTTTCCTGAATTTTTCCCATATTTTTTGTATTGGAGAATTTTTAGAGAGATCTGATACATATTTTTTCCATGAAATGATTCTTCCTTGTATTACTTCTCTTTTAAACTTTGCAGATATTTTATTATACAGAGGTTTTAATGTATCAATTTCTAATAATAATATAGTAAGTTTTTGTAAGGTTCCTACTAATATTGGTAACGTTTTGTTTAATTTACTGAATTTTCTATTCAAATTATTTAGTCGTCTTCCAATTTGGTGTTTTATTTTATTAATTCTGTTAGTTTTTCAGACCACCATGGGACTTTGTGTTTTGTCGGATGAGATTTGGATTTTGGTATTGCTTTATCAGCAGCATTTGTAATGAAATCAACAAGAAATTCATTAGTTTCATTATGGTCTTTCAAATATTCAAATGGTGGGATATTCCTGTTGTGGAATTCATATTGTTCCCAATCTGCTTTATAAATGTTATATCGAGGGGCATGTTTGGTGGGGATATTTTGTAATAAAGAAATTAATAAGGGGGAAATGATCACTTGTATACAAGTCATCTACCGTATTCCAGTCCAATCTGTCTACTATGTCTGCTGTACATAGAGTTAGGTCAATTGAGGAATATGTTCCATGTGTTTTAGAAAAATATGTGCTGATTTCGTCATCATTTATACAGCACATGTCATATGAATCTATGAATTCCTCTATTTTAATTCCTGCTCTATTTGATTCTGTACAATTACAGTCCCACATTGGGTTGTGGGCATTAAAATCACCTACTATTAACGTTGGTTCCTTAGTATTATTAAGTAATTCTTTGATTTTGTCAACGTCATAATTTTTATTAGGTTGATTGTACAAATTATGAATTACATAATTATCGTTTTTTATTCGTATTCTAATACTCGACGTTTGCAGATCAGTAAATTTTACAGGTACTTTGTCATAACATACTTTGTTATGTACATATATAGCAGTACCTAAATTTCCTCTTCTCTCTTGATGCAGATGCTAAGGTATATTTACCTATCGTTAATATTGTTTTGTTGACATGTTGCAAACATAATATCATTGGTTCATATTCTTTTAATAACCGTTGTATTTCTCCTAGGTGTAATCTGGTCTGTAGACCATTTACGTTCCATTGTATAATATAACTATTGAAAATATTTTTTTATAGCGGTCGGGTTTTACTCTTTTTGTATTATCAATTTGGAATTTTTCTAATAATTTACTCACGACATTCATCTGTTTTTCCTTATAATAGACTAAGTGCTCAATGCACATGCACCCTTTTTCATGGTTACTCAAATCTGTGTTTTCTTTTTTTCTATATTTCATAAAATTTCTTATAATGTTTGTTAAACCATCTTTTGTTATGCTTTTGTTGTTATTGCATAATTCAATGAAACAATCATTACATCCACAAGTATTATCATGTGTATTTCTCTTTTCATTTGCTCTTGTTCCAATTACTGGAGAAGGAGTAATCTCTTCTCCCTTGACATAATCATTATCATCTATGGTATGATTCTCTTTCACTTCTTCAGTGTTCTCGACATTTGCCTTCATAGGTTCTATTATTATTTTAGGAGATAAAGGTATATTCTTAGCTTGTTTTTGTTCCTTTTTCATCTCCTTTATCTTTGGTTTAACTGATGTTTCTCTAATAATAGTTGGTTTCTTCGTTTTGGGTGGTGTTCTCTCCAAAGGCCTTTTTTTATCTTTAATTTCCTGTCTATCTCTACCCTCTTCTGTCACTTTAGTAGCAGCATCTTCCTGTGTTTCTATTTGCATTAATATTTCAAATGAATTGGATAAAATATTATCCATCTCATTTGTACCTGTTTCTTTATTCTCTATTTTATTTTTTATTTCTAAATTATTAATTTTTTCTTGAGATTTACTTGTCTGTGCTCTGTTACTTCTATCTGTTTGCGTTTTTGCTTCATTTTTGCTCTTGTTATTGAAGAATACGTGTGTTTCTTAGACGGATCCTGAATTCCTCTCACTTTTAATTCTAGCTTAGCCTCTCTTATAGACATCCCTGTTCGTTCTTGTAGTATCTTTAATTCCGTATTGCATATGTAATACATGCATTCTTTGGATCTTGCATGATGATTTTGCCCACAGTTTACACACTTAGGTTCACTGCACTTCCTCTGTGTGGTATGATCAGTAGATCCACAATAAGCGCATACCGTTTCATTTCGACAATGTATGTGTGCCCATACTTACTGCAATTTTGACACTGCAGTGGCTTTGGGACATAGGGTCTCAACTCTCTATTTTGGCCTAAAATTTTTATTTTTGAGGTAGATCTTCACCCTCAAATTTTATTTTTGCTATTTTTAACGTTTGTCTATTGCTGTTTTTACTTGGTACAGCTATACCTCACAATCTTGGACCTTTGGGTATCTTTTTTTGAGAGAGTCCAATAGCATTTTCTTATCGACTGGTTCGTTATTGTTTTCAGGAAGTACAATGGTACCCTGAATACTGTTCATAGTTTCGTGTTTTTTTACTTTAATGTTAATATTGTCTATTTTTCTCAAAGACAAATAGTCCTCGGACTGACTTTTGTTGTGGCTTCTATAAGCCAAGTTTTTTCCTTTACTTGTCTAAACGACATATCTGTCGTTGGATGTCTATTCAATAAAAAATTTTCTAGTTTTAGGGCTGAAATATTTTGGTCAGCTTCCATGGTTAGAAACCTTGACCAACTTCCACTCCCAAAGAGAGAGTCGAAGTGAGTCAAGGCTGGGTCAAGACGATATTTACTTCTTTTTGATTTATTGAGTACTGGAGTATAAGGTTCCAGTGTGATTACATTTGGATTCTTGTTTGTTTTTTCCAAAGAAAGGTTGTTACAGGAGGTTCCAGTGGTCGTCATCTGTGCCGAGTCACTACCATCAATGGGCCCAGGGGTACTCGAATCTTTAATTTCACTTACCATAAAGATTTGAGGAGAGAAAAAAAAAAAGTAAACCTGAAAACCTTAAAAAGATATCATCAGCGTTTCATGGAGTTCATTCCTCCACTAATGGCACAAGTGAGAACCGACTCCCAAATGTCCGCACAACATGATTAGAGTGGCTCAAGTGTAAGCCAACCCGCTTGATAGGACTGAGAGCATTACTAGAATACAATCATCCCCACCCTAATCACATTATGGGCAAACCGGACAGAATGCCAAGAATCCTATTCCCAGAACTAGACACCCCTGGAATCCGTGGTCCAGTCCCATAGAATAGTTCCGCCTGAAAACTCAGGTCCGAACATTATCGGGCAGTTGATGGTCCTGCCACGGTTCTCACTATTTAGCTTTGGATATAAACCCAATCCCAGCTATGATACCTTTTCCTATTTACCAGGTCCAAGAAATTTGTACGAAAGTGAAAATATCCACGCCATTTAAATAGAAAGATTTGTAGGTGATCCGTCAGGGCCCGGGCTCTTATTCTTCGTAAGAACGAAGAAGAAAAGCCAGGGCCCCTTACCCCGTCACCACGTGAAGGAACCTACTTCGAGGCGAGTATGGCTTGAAAGGGCCGAACAAGTCCTGGAGTGCTGCGACCTCTCCCCCGTGGAACTCTCCCTTGTTCTCACTAAATTCCTGGGCGGAAAGGCCCTCGTTGCCTACCACGCCCTTCTAACAGAAGATAGGGGAAATTGGGAAGCCGTACGCCAAGCGGTTACAAAGGCGTACGAGATTACCCCCAAGCGGTGGAGGAGATGTTGAAGAGATTAGCCAAGAGAAGCAGGCCAGACATTGTCCGATTGACCGTACCATTCGGAGCAGGCATTAGCAAAATGGCTCGACTCCGAAGGAGCCACGAGCGCCACCGAGGTACTCAAAAAATTTAATTTTGAGAATTTCTTGCGCTACGGCCCTCCTGCCCTCGCCACTCATGTTGTGGAAAAAGCCCCAGCAACACTCACCGAGTGTTGCTGGATAGCAGATATGTGGGAAACTCACCACCCTCAAGAAGGATCCGTGGGGCGGAAGATAAATCCCCCGTCCCTCCTCGGAGGATCAAATTCCCACAAGAATGGGAACTCAGGCAAGCCCCTAACTTGCCATTATTGCAAGAAAATGGGGCATTCCTCCGAACAGTGCCGGAGCAAGAAACCGGCACCTCTCTCTCCCAGAAAGCCGCCCAATAACTCGCCTGCGCCCTCCACAGGGGCAGCGCGGAAAGACTTCAGCCAGACCTTTTGCACGGCATGCAAGGTTTATGGTCATTCTCCCGCATGGGCGAAATGCCCGAGCAATAATAAATCAAATACTCCCACTGTCGCCTTGGCTGTCACAGATCCCAAGTCACTGGGCCCTCCCGCCGAAGGGCCCGTATATGTGACCCCTCCACGAGGGAGCCACCCCGCGCGCCGAGTCACGGCATTCGAGGACTTGGGCACGCAAATCTCCCTCATCTGAAGGGACAGAGTTCCCTATGGAGCTATCGTCAATAGACGAAAACTCGTCACGATCGAGGGAATAAACCAGTTTAAAATGATACTCCCAAGACCTCACAAGACCTCACCAATCCAAAATTTGCAATCTTGCAGTAGCAAGCCATCTCCCAGGAGGCTATGACGTCATCCTGGGACAGGACTTTCAGTCCCCACAGAAATCACAACAATCTAGGGGTCCACATTCCCCGAATCATTCCTTGGGCACGAGTAATTCTCCCCCGCTTCTCCCTCAGTCAAGACTGGTGCCCCCTGGGTACTAGGAGGACGTGCAGTCCCCACCAGTGCCACCTGAGTATGATGTACAGTGGCCCCCTCGATCGGTTCCCGATCCAATTCCAGTGCCCAGCCCTGCCTCAGTGCCAGTGCCAGGGCCCCAATCAGATCTCCCTCCCGGAGATGCCAAATTCCTACCGGTGCCACTTGCATGCACCGAGGAGTGCCACGTTCCGTCCGTCCTGACCGACGAGCACAAGAAACCTCCGATAGTGCCTGACTCTGCCTTAACGCCAGCGCCAGAGCACTATCCCGATCTCCATTCATGGGATCCAACTCAGGACCCCCTCTCTTCCCTCGGCCTGGCACCGCTACCAGCGTCGGTAAGAGAGACGGTTCCTCTCGACCACAGCGGAAGCTCACCCGCAGGTGCAGCCTCGCAACCCGTGCCTGAGCTGGTCATTGATACCTGCGAGCCACTCACGCTGCCCCTGACCACCTCCTCTCTGGCTCAGCCCGTCGCCGACGCAATTGCAAGTCAGGATTCTGCCATATCTCACTTGGCCAATGAACTACAAGAGCTGCGACGGATCATGGTAGAACCAGCACGGAAACCTCCTGCATCAGCTGTCGCAGCAGCAGGCCCAGGTGGCACTCCGTGCTGCCCTCCGGTCTCCGGCCCTCCGCTTCCCTGGCCGAGGACGACTGTCCCATTAAGAAAGGTTCGAGGCGAAACTACCACAGGCGTGGGAATTTCCAGGTAGTTTACAAGGAGCTCTAGAGCTCCCCTGGCACCTGTGCCACCATTTCATTTTTCGAAGGTCTTGGCACCTCTAATCCAGAAGGGATGTCAGGCCCTCCGCTATCTTCTTCCGTTCCTCAGGAACTTCTATCCCTTATCATTCTCTATTAATCATTTCTTAAATTATCCCCACAAGAGGCAATTAAATACGGGATACCATTCCCCTCAAAATGTATAAATCATTGAGAATAACAGAGTGAGAAGTGGCACGCCCTTGCACCCATACCTTGGCACAGGGCGTGCGTGTCAGCTCTTCCTGAAGGAGTCGCGCCCTTCTGGTGCACTTTTCTCGCCCTAGGGCTGAAGTGATAGTCCGGGAAGTAATTTATAGACGAGGGACAATAAATTCCCGCCTAACACAATAAAACCCTCACTCTTTTTCCCTTAGCTCTACTGCCAATATCATTTACTCTCTTTTAGTTATTTATTTATCTTTCCTTTTAATGAATCGCGAGTCATAGACTCTTGCCCTTTGATTTTAAATGCCCCTTTTGTAAGCTCCGAGAGGCGTGTCCGCCCATCATATGCATTCATGTTTTCCTTCGTAACATCCCGTTAATTTTTCCTTTTGTTATTATTATTTTTTCTCTCTCTCTCTTTTTCCTCTTCCCTTCCTTCTAAGAACTCTGTTTGTCCTAGACCCCACATCTTTTATCTGCTCACTCCGTCATAACATTGAGTACCCGAATGTGGGCAGTGGACGCATAAAATTAGAGTACTTTAAGGTTAGCGAACTAAAACTCGCGAATACTCTCGCTCACATACAACTGTCAAAATACCTCAGTGTGAGGGTCGGCCATCAATTATTGAAGTTGGTGATGCGTTGAACTATTAGCTAAGCAATTACCAATGCGAATATGTATAGTCATTACAATATCACGTAAAGGGAATGCCACTTACAAAAATAAATGCGGTTTTATCATTTATACAGCCTCTTCAAGGCAGACTGTACTAACCGCACGCATTTAGGTGATATCTAAAATTAAGCAACCATCTATTTTAATTCTTGAACAATAACCTTTCTTTTCATTTGTTTGCCATAGCCTCATATACTTGGTCTTATAATCCTAATTAATTCACATTGTTCGTGTCACTTTATAAAGTTATCAATGTGTAACCAAATCCAAAGTAATCGCTCTTTGCAAGTGTTGAAAATTTCCTTATGTCCTGTTAAAGTAATTTGTTCCAGTATGGTATCAACCGTAGTGACAGAGTTTTATAATTACCATAGTAGTCAAATCCATCGCAAGGCAGAATGTAGAGTAAAGTAAAGAATTTTCCGCGCATTCTCGCATATTTCGATGTTCACACCCAAATGAAGGTGTGTACACCATCTTGCATGGGAAGCTATTAAGAGTAGCAAGACTTCGCTAGAAAATTGCTCCCTTTTCTTTTTTCTTGTCTGCCGATTGATATTTCGTACGGTTCTTGTCTGCCGATTTGAAAAGTGAATCTGTCTGGCTGTCCTTTTTCGTATGCAGGCATCAGAATACAAACGTGCCCCCCCCCATTAAAACCAGATTGTTCGGGCTACTCCCTTTAAGATGCCTTTAGAAACGTGGTTAATTTTTCCCTTTTTCCACCGCCAGCCACAATGCTGGCGGACCGATGAATCTGTCTGGCTGTCCTTTTCAGGCAAAAAGTCATCCACCCTGCAGGCACCACCTGCCTTATGGTAACATGACTCTTTATCCATTCAGTTTTCTTTTACTAATGTTATTTATGTAAAATACAAACTCCTGCAGTGCTAAGCCATTATTTATGCCCATTCATTAATGTTTTCATTACTGGCGATAATATTTTCCATTTCAGAGGGAGTAAGAGCCTTGGACTGTGTCTAATCCCCCAGTTTCATTCCTCTTTCCCTCTTGTTTTATGTTTGCCCCATGTTGTAATATTTTCCTTCAGTAGTAAGAGTCGGAATCGTTCCTCTTGTTTTAAGGCTAAATTATCTGAAATTGTTGCTACCTGTCTCACAGAGAATATTTCAAACTAAATTGCCAGTAAAAAATATATATATATATATATATATATATATATATATATATATATATATATATATATATATATATATATATATATATATATATATATATATATATATATATATATAATATATATATATATATATAATATATATATATATATATGAGGGCGTAACAATATACACACTTTTGTATATGTTACTGGCAAAAGGTTCGAAAATAAATTTATAGCGAGTTCTCACTGCTACATCATAAGATCATAAAAAGGATACCAGTATATGGGTAATTGTAGGAGGCGTACATATATAATGATTTTTGCATATATAGGCGAATAAATTTCCTTATATGATTCATAGAAATCGTTTGGCTGGTTTTTCTTTTATAAGCGTTTTATAGTTGGCAAACTTTAAATGTTTTATCATTTTAAAAAAACGGCGCTTATACCTTATTACATACTCATATATATATATATATATATATATATATATATATATATATATATATATATATATATATATATATATATATATATATATATATATATATATATATATATATATATATATACATATATATATATATATATATATATATATATATATATATATATATATATATATATATATATATATATATATATATATTTATATACAGTATATACACATTTATAATTATATATGTATATCATATGTACATATATATATATATATATATATATATATATATATATATATATATTGTCAAGAATAAACCTCCCTCCTTCCTGTAAGTTTGATTTCATTATTCAATTTTGAAATAATCTGTTATTCCCGCCTATCAATTCGCTGAATTTGCCGGGCATCGTGCAGACACCAAGCCTACTTGAACCAGTCAACAGCCGTTAGCTAGGCCTCCTTAACCTCCCCCTAACATCGCACGATCCAGCAAACAATAAAAACCCCCTTTTTCCCCCATCACACGATGGGGAGACATGTAGGGATAGGGGAGGCCAAAAGGGCCATTTGGCGCTAGGGAACAGGTAGCATTCTGAGCTGTAGGCATATAATGATAAGTGTGCTTTTCCTATGCCCTCTTTGCTGGTTCTTTTGACTTGCTTTCAGGTATGGGTTAGCCCGACGCCAGACGCTCGAAGAAGCCATGCTACTGAAAAGCAGACAGAGACTGCTCCGACCTCACCTGTAGCAGACGTGCTGCATTTTTCCAGCTCCGCTGGTTGAACTAACTTCGACGGACATCTGGAATGGTTGTAGGCGCCAACAACAGTCATAAAAGGTTCGTATGTTGCAAGTAGTCAATACCAGCCCTTCCCCCTTTTACTTAAACTCCTTAAAATTCCATTTCTTTAAACTTTAACTTCTGCCTCCACAAAGCAATCCTCCCTTTGTTAGAATCCTGCCTGTATCCCATCCCTCGCTAATTACGTGCCTTGAATTCAAGTAAAGATCCCGTGATAACCATCAATTATACCTCCACCAGTGCAATTTAAGGGCTATTTAGGTTAAGCCATATCAGTGTTAATTTTATCTTTGTGTGAGTGCGATCACGTGTTCATTGTTAAAGCCTATGCTGCTCCGATTCTCAGATTGTACCTACGTGATTTCATTATAATCATCTTCTAGGCTACGTTATGTTTTGTATTTAAGAACGGGTATTG
The DNA here is from genome assembly GCF_040412425.1 of Macrobrachium rosenbergii. Lineage (NCBI taxonomy): Eukaryota > Metazoa > Arthropoda > Malacostraca > Decapoda > Palaemonidae > Macrobrachium > Macrobrachium rosenbergii. The sequence goes on from NW_027100725.1 coordinate 1,298,223, forward strand.
GGTGATATTTCATAGGGGGATTCCATCTCCTTCAGTGTATACCGTCATTCCTAACTGAGAACGTCTCTTTCAGGGGACACACGCAGAACGATCACTATCCATGCTTCAGTATCTCGTCTGCCACCAGAATCCTGATAATTCCTGGTCGCAGTCAGTAACGAATTCCGTTGTGGCCTGAATGTTCACATGAATTATCCTCACATCCTGGAGTTCCATCATTTGCATTACCTGAGATTATTTCGTGTAATCCGGGCAAGACAGAATGTTATTATTACCATTGGCCAGATTGTATTGGATATTGGCCCCCATTTTTAATCAACTTGCTTGTTGATAAATCATTGCATCCTTGTTCCCTGTGCCCTATAACTGAGATTATGTTGTTCTATGTCTCATTGTTTACTTACTAAGTTTTCAAATAACTTTTCCTTTTGCTCATAAAGTGGGCTTTCTTGGTTTCATGGCAGCATCAATTATAATATTGTTTCAAGCCAAGGGCCAGTTTATGACATATATATATATATATATATATATATATATATATATATATATATATATATATATATATATATATATATATATATATATATATATATATATATATATATATATATATATATATATATATATATATATATATATATATATATATATATATATATATATGAGGCGTCTACAACGAAAACGTCGTTTCATACAATTCAAAAAACGCCAGAAAGCTAGTTTGAAATTTTTTTATTTTTTCTACTCTAGAAACTTTAATTTTCAACTTACAGACAACTTCTTTATACCAAATTGAAGCTTCAGGTACCATCTTTATGACTGTTGCAAAGAAAATGTAACAAACTGCATAAGTTTATTAGTAGCTAGTGAATATTTACAATAAACTAGATTCATGCTGTTTACGGTTTCTTATTTTTACTAAATACTTTCCATAAAACTCAGCCTATATGATTGTAATCACTTACAAATTACTTATTATTATGGAAACTAAAAATTAAAGTGTCTGTACATTAAAATAAGCTTCCTAATAAGTGTAGTTACTTAAAAACAAACAGAAAAAAAAAAAATGCAATAGTTGAGTATGTGATGTTTGGGTACCCGCGTTTTCTGTAATGCGCTGTCAGCTGAACAGAGTTACCAGACGTATTCTACGGGCGTAACTCTTTCAGCTTACTCATTCCATGATAGGCAACAAGAACACATACACGCACAAACTTCAACACTCCACTGTATTTTTAATTTTGTGTAAACTTTATAGTCAATGCTTAGGTGTGATTGAAAATCTTTCTATACACTCAAGTATCATAAAATTAATGTCAACCAAAGTTTTTATCATTTTAAACAATAATAGTTAATAATAATTTATCATAGGTACTGTCTATGTTTTTTGTGTTTGTAAAGATAAAATAATTCGGGGCATGATTATGAAATGTGATTAATAAATATTAATTACTTCAAAAGTACAAAAACTATTTTGTGGCTGGGTGAAATGCGACACAGACTCTGTGATAGAGGTAAAGGTTTACCCCGGGAGATGCATAAAAAAAGTAACGGGGCTGGACTGACCACCCTATCTCAGATGTTTGTTTACCTGGGAAGATGAATAAACAAAGTAACGGAGTTAGTTGGGACCGAACGGCCGAGAAAGACACACATTCGGGTTTCATTCCTTACCATATAGAACTAGTAATGAAAGTGGCAATGAGTTCCGTGAGATAATGCTAAAATAATAATATATGAGTTACATAAGAATAAAAATACTCACCTGCAAAATTTTGCTTTTCCCGATTATTTTGGTTTTCGATCCTAATTGTGAAAATAATATTGTCTTTTCATTATTGACAGTTAATATTGTTAAACTTCAGAACTATTATTATTCCATTTCTATGATTATCAGCTATCCTACAGCTGCCAAATTTACTGTTTGGTTGTGTACTGGTGCTTTTTGCCTGTAGTCGCTGTTACCGAAACTTAGGTTTATTTTATTTTATTTTTATTCTTCTTCAGATGAATCGGAACCAGCCTGTTCCATTTCATCGTCAGCAAAATAGCTTTCTGTATTTTCTCCAAAATAATCTTCCCCCAAAAACCTACCGAGAATGTCTGTATTTGCAACGGAAGGAAATGGCGTTACAACGGCGTAGCTGTCACTAGGATCAGATCCCGTATTTTGATCATTCTGTCTGTCCTCTTCACTATCATCATCGGAACATACACTATTATTTCTATTTTTCATGGCTTCACAGAAAATTTCATTTGATCCACTTGTTTGTAATTGTGAATTGTGAATACTAGAGCAATCACTGAATAAATCGTGGGAATAAACATCTTCACGATCACTATTATCAGCATTGTCATTTTGCTCATAATCTAATGCAGATACTACCGGGTTTTCAATGTCTTCATAAAATGTCTCGTCTGAATCTGTGAATCTTTGGCCCTCGGGTAGATTAGCATAAAAGGTGCTGTCTGTTTCACTAAAATTTTCCTCACAGGAATCACGATTTTCATCAAAATCTAGAATGGCATTTTCATTATTTTCCTGAGTATCAAAAATTTCATCAGATTCATATACTATTACGGTCTGTTCTAAGGTGTTACAATCCAACTCATTTTCCAAGGTGCTACATTTACATTCATTTTCCGAGTCTGTAAAGCGTTGGCCACTTGACCAACATGCACATGGTCTTTTGTCTGACGATGACATTAGTAACTTAAAATCCAAGAGCAAACTGAGGGTGTGTGATGAATGCCAGGCAACTTACAAAGTTCCAAGCATCAGGCAACGATTATGAAACCAGTGGCGTCAGTGTTTGCTTATAAATTACTCGTGATCATAATGTCGCTAACGTTTCAGCTGACTACGTTGTTTGTGGTTTTTCTCCCAGACAGCTTTAACACGCTCGCTCTCCCTGATGATTAAGTATTAATGATTATTTTGTACTTATTTTACCCAGCTTTAGTAATAATTATGTTTTAAACTATCGCAGCCTGAATGCAAACCTGATGATGTCTAGCGATTTTTCTACATAATATCGAAGTAGAAAATAATATATTATTGTAATTGTGGTATTTAATCTTTAGAGGACTGCTGAAATAATAGGAAGGAAGAACTAAAAATTTAATTCAGGCCTTATTTCAGGTAGTAAGGAAAAACACATACATTGCTATACTTCCGGACGTAAAGAATAATGATAAAAGTGTTATAGGTCATCAATACTAAACACAAAATACAATGCAACATGTTTAATTCAATATAGTACATATTACACAATTGCTGTACTCATGCATGAAATATTGATAATAGTATTAATTCAGTACGCATTACACTATTGATGTATTCATGCACGCAATGTTTATAATAGCAGTAATGATACAGTACACATTACACTATAGCACTACTCATTCCCGGAATATTGATAATAATAGTAATAATAATAATGTTAAATAAATTAAAAATACCACAGCAAAGCAATGGAACAAATACATGAAAAGTTTGCAAATATAAAGTAACAATTATTATAATGCTCATTTTCATAATAATAGTTTTATGATTAATTTCCCTGTAAATCTGGTGCTGAATGTATAAATTTAGTGTTTATGCATGAAAGTACTCATAATTAGATCATGTTCTGGTTGCTGTAATTTTACTTAATAACAAAAATATTATTAACACTCGTTCTCTGCAACTAGCAGTATATATTCTTTTTCTTGTGTGATTGCAATTTGGGGTCCTTTTCGTTCCGGTTCGTCAACATTATGGCAATCAGAACGGCTATTGAGTTCTCATGACATCTTCATCACGGAGGATAGTGTTGTCAGGGCTGTCAGCATCCTCGTTAATGTCGTCGTCTGAGTCGACATTAATCTGCTGCTGCAGTGCCATTAGAGTATTGCCGCTGTAGTAGATCATTGAACCATTCCCTCTGTTCGGTGCTTGGGATCATCGGGACTAGGGTTGCAAGGCTCTCCACCTTTTTCCTGGTGAGCATCCTTTCACCATCAAACTTGCATGGCAGCACGACTGATGCCAACCCAACTTGCATTCCCTTGCCACGCCCTCGTCCTTTACGACTCTGCCGGCCCTTCTGGAGGTTGATGTAGGTCGGTCGACAAGGTCGAAGTCTTTCTTCACGAAGAAGCCTTGTTTGTGTGAGGATTTTGATAATAGCCCTGCAGAACGATTCGTGACTACATCAGCAAGCACCTTAATATCCACAAAATGTTCTCTTGTCATGTCATATACATTGTATATTGACTTGCATGCTGTGCGTATCAGTTCGCGGTATCGAGGTACACTGCAGATGTACGCTTGTCGCCGCAGCATCAGTTCTATTTGAACAAAGGCACGGTCACAGGGCATGAAGGAATGCCCACTTACGAGGAAAATAAATTCCACCCTCGTAAGTAAATTTTTCTGTATCTGTTGCAGCATTAACAGGACGTTGAAGATATTTTTATTTTGTCCTGCACAATTATCTGCAAAAATTCTCAGTTGCTTAATACTGTCTTCTCCTTCTTCCTCTCTCACTATTTGTAACCAACGAAGCAGGCAGCTACCGACTTCGTTTGGACCCCCTTTGCAACTGTTTCATCCTACAGGAACATGTTACCCTTGTTTTTGGTGATGTCAAATATGCAAAAATTTAATAACCACAGCTTACTTGTATAATATGCCCTATTAACAGGCATCTTTGGGCATGGTTGCTGTTGCTGGAGATCAATGGCAATGTAACGAACATCCGGGTCGTGGGGTTCTTTCAGAAGCTGTAGACCTTTCTTTGCGTCTTCTTCGTGATTCGTCATCTCTTCAACAATCTCTGCTACTTTATCCATGTCATCTGCTTCCTGTGCCGATTCCTTCTTTATTTTTAACAGTGCACATTTATTACACTCATCAGTTCTGGGTGGAGCAAATGAAATATTATAAAATGTTGTGAATATTTTCCGAAACATTTGTTCCTTTACGGTATGCTGATCATTACCATTCTGGTGCATCCACTCCTGATACTCAGCAAATAGTCCAGTAACAGAACCCCCAAAAGGCAAATACTGCCTTAAAGGAGACTTGGCCCGAGTGTAATGGCTTGAGACCACAGGCAATAACTTTATAAAGTCATGTACATAATCTAAAACTTGCGCCTTTAATTTATTAGCAGGATCACGCTTGCCCCTTTTATCAGTTGGCACAATCCCAGTGTGGATCTTAGCTTTTTTCCATTTATTTAAAATCCATGACAATTTGCGTTCTTTGATGCCATGAATGTTCATAAAACCAACCCGACACACTTCAAAAACAACACCAGTGTGTGTTACACTGTACACAATTTTTGCTTCCCTCTTACTTGTAGCTTTGGTCGTGTACTTCCTCTTGAAGGGCACTTGATAGAAACACGAATTTAAATATTCATTTTGTTTATCGTAATCCCCGACGTCCCAATATGCCTTGAAAATGTCTTTGATTTTTTCCATTCCCAACTTTTCAAAGCACCCATCTTTACAGGGTTGTCCTATTTCCTGGCTGGCATCACTTTCTTTGTTTTCATGCTTATGTATTCTTGGCCAAGGCTTCTCTTCATTTTCGAAACATTAGCAGCCCAAGATTCTACTTTTCGTTCTCTTTTTCGGCCTCTTTTTGAAATACCAGCATATGATCGAGATTCACTTCGTCCCCTTCTGGTATCTCTCTGAGGCACAACACCACTGGGACCCTCCCTGGGTCATCACCAATTACATCACCACTATGTGCTAATACGTCGTCTTGAATACTTTCTGCCATTTGGTAAAAGAATAATTTTAAACGGAAAGTAATTTTTGCTAGATATGATTTTTTTAGTTTGGGGGAAAAATCCTACCAAACAATCACATAAAAAAATTATGATAAAGAACAGAGCGTGAAGATACGTGTGACACAAGTCAGGGATTATCCCATAGTAATGAATAGTCAGCTTTCTATAATTATGAGGTTTGTAGATGGTACCCTGATCCTTACTTGAAGATAACCAAACAGGGATCACTCATTATTTTAATTTTTATTGCATATATTGACGGTTGCCTGAATTAATTTCCCATTATGATTCAATGATTAATGCCAGTAGTCTTGATCACTATTTAATCTTAAAAAAGTTAAGTACAGAAAAATTTTCAGCTGCTGCTGAAGAGTAAGGGACGGACATTTTATAATAATAAATTAATACGATAAATTTAGAAACATACCAGAGGTTAAGAATCGGGCCTGTTTCATTTTCGATGGGGTAAACGGGTTTGTAGTGTAAGGATATTCACCCATATCCATCTGGTAAAATGGACTGAAAATCGCACAACATTATGTTCGTCTTATTTGCTTCCTTCGTCCCGAATGATACGGTCTGTAACCATTGTACCATGACACATTCTTCCTTTGGACATTGTATTAAGTAATAACAAAAAAATTATCATTATCATTATTAGCAAAATAAGGCAATAAGTACCAAATTATGGAATATTCTATAAAAGTTGTACGAAAAATACTTGAGAGCAATGGAAGTAACGCTTAATTAAGTACTGTGCTGTCAACCAAAGTGGTAACACTGTTTAAAGGGAAGCAATAAACAACTACACGTGACTTTCGGGAGAGGCTAGCTAGCCTGTGATTGGTCCATTCGCGCTCTTCCCCCAAACATCCCCCCAGACTCCCGCGCAGTGGAGGTGAGGGAGAATAATCCAGACGGATGGGAATTTCACTGTTATGTTTGAGACCAAAAAGACTATTTAGAGTTGGAAAATTAGCAAAAGCAGACTTGGACATGAAAATTTAGGTATCGAACTACGTTTTTATGTAATAAAACGATTTTTGCCCAAGTGTGGTAAATTGACGTTTTCGTTGTAGACGCCTCATATATACTCCTGGTCAAAATGAATTGCCACTTTGAGTCAGAGCAGCGTTTTTGGCGTGACCACACCAAAAAAAATTCACCAAAATTTTAGAACATTTCCAAACATAACAAAATTACATCAGGGTACTCACCAAGCACTCTCCTAATACCTTGTGGGTCCGCCTTTGCGAAGAATGACCTCCTTCAGCCAATTAGGGACCGATGAAACCAGATTTTGAATGATGTCTGGGCGGATCTCAGCCCAGGCCTTGCGCAGTTTGGCCTCCAACTTAGGAAGGGTCGAGACGTCTCTAAACAAAACAAAACTTCCATATTTAGTATTTGGGATATCATATGATCACTTATTCTTGGTTTGCACTAAAAAAAAAAAGAAGTTGAAATCATATATATTTACTATGAAAAAAAAATTTTTGAAAATTTTTTTTTTTTATTTTTCACTTTCGAGTGCTATAAAAAAAATTTTTTTATAAAAACGAGTTGAATGTTTTATTTTTCCTATAATCTATACATGTTAAGTGATAACCGTATAAATTTTTAATAAAAAATAACGAAAAATAAGCTCCACAGAAAATCAGAAAATAAGGCGCCCCAATGAACAGGACCTAAAAACGCAAAGCTAGTAAAAGTTACCTCTTTCAGCCCTAAAACATTTTTTTTTCTTCTCCCAAATATTTTTTTTTTATAAACTTTAGACTCTCGCTGATCATTTCTTATCAAAAACTTGAACTCGTTTTAATATTTCATGCCCGAAAAAAAAATAAAATTTTTATATTTTTTTATTTTGTGTTTTTGGCATAGCTGTACTTTTGTGGTTTATGATTTCGAACTCATTTTTATTAGTGCATGCTATTGTATGGATGTTTATCTATTTGCAAAAAAAATCATGAAAAAATATCAAAAACTAAGCAAGCAGCAGTTAGTCAAAGTTAATGAAAAAAATTGTAACGCAGAGCAAAACGTTTCCACATGGTTTGGTCTCAAGAACGAAAGGTTTCTCATATTTTAAAGCATTATTCTTGAAAATTGCATTAAGAAACTTGAATTAAAAAAAGCTATTTGATCCGTGTGATTCCCCAGGGCAAGTGGTCCTTTTTCACTGTTCCATTTGTTAAATCTGAAATGAAGTTCATCCCTGAAAACGTGAAAAAAATTGGTAGCAGAAATTGACTAACTGTCAACGTAGCTTATGGTTGTCTGGTGAGTGCCAACTTGCTCCTCACCCACTCAGTGTGTAATGAGCCATGAAACGTTATGGATGTCTTAAATTTCAGGTCCCCTTTTTGTCGCATATTCTAACCATATTGCGCTGTTGAGGTCTCCCATCCTGCCCCCAGTATGTCTCCCAAACCTTCAAAGACCGAGACATATACCAAAATAGTTACTCTTCACCAGGAAGGAAATAAAACTAAGGAAATTGCCCAGAAGACTGGTCTAAGCGCCAGGACAGTAGGCTACCTAGTGCCAAGATTTAAGGCTGGTGGGGGTGTGGCAGTCCCCACTCCTGGGACCAGCCCTGGCCGCCCCCCAAAACTCTCTCCGTGTGCTGTTCGAGGGCTCAAACGATCAGTAGAAGCAAATCCTAGCCTCACCTCGAAGGAGTTGCAAGAACAAAACCCCCAAGCTTTGGGAGAAGCATCAACCAGGACTGTTCGTCGCATTCTCCAGAAGCAGCTGGGTTACAAAAGGGTTGCTGCCCGCAAAAAGCCTCTCCTAACTCAGCGACAGAAGCAGAAACGTCTCACCTTTGCTAAGAAATACGCATCATGGACTGACGAGGACTGGAGGAAGGTATTATGGAGGATTGAATCGACCTTTTACGTATCTGGCTCTAAGGGAAAACAGGTCTGGTCACGTGCTGATAGCGACCCACCCAACCCTCTGCGCCTCACCCCCACCGTTAAGCAACCCCCCATATATCATGGTATGGGCTGGTTTTGCGTATGGTGGTGTGAGTGACCTTGTCATATTGCCGAAAAATACGAGTGTCACAAAGGAAGTTTACTACACCCTTCTAAACGATTAACTAGACGACGCCTTCACCCAAACAAATTCGTCTGTGTTCCAGCAGGACGGGGCCCCTGCTCATACTTCAAAGTTAGTAAGAGGATGGTTTGACGATTGTGGGATCGATTATATCGGGGATTGGCCAGGACAGTCGCCTGACCTTAATCCGATCGAGAATTTGTGGGCCATCCTTAAACAGCAATTGGCTCGGGCAAGGAAAGGTTTGCGCTGCGTAACATTTTTTTTTCATTAACTTTGACCAACTGCTGCTTGCTTACTTTTTGATATTTTTTCATGAAATTTTTTTTGCATATAGATAAACATCCATACAATAGCATGCACTAATAAAAATGAGTTCGAAATCATAAACCGAAAAAGTACAGCTATGCCAAAAACACAAAATAAAAAAAATACCAAATTTTAATTTTTTTTTGAGGGGGCCATGAAATATGAAAAAGAGTTCAAGTTTTTTATAAGAAATGATCAGTGAGAGTCTATTATAAAAAAAATATTTGGGAGAGGAAAAAAAATGTTTTAAGGCTGAAAGGGGTAACTTTCCTAGCTTTGCGTTTTAGGTCGTGTTCATTGGGGCGCCTTATTTTCTGATTTTCTGTGGAGCTTATTTTTTTTTTTACTTTTTGTTAAAAATTTATACAGTTACCACTTAACATGTATAGATTAGGGGAAAAATAAAACATTCAACTCGTTTTCATAATAAAAATTTTTATAGCACTCGAAAGTGAAAAATAAAAAATAAAATTTTTCAACAATTTTTTTCATAGTAAATATGATTTCAACTTTTTTTTTTTAGTGCAAACCAAGGATAAGTGATCATAAGATATCCCAAATACTAAATATGGAAGTTTTGTTTTGTTTAGACAGACATCTCGACCCTTCCAAAGTTGGAGGCCGAACTGCGCAAGGCCTGGGCTGAGATCCGCCCAGACATCATTCAAAATCTGGTTTCATCGATCCCTAAGCGGCTGAAGGAGGTCATTGTTCACAAAGGCAGACCCACAAGGTATTAGGAGAGAAGGGCAAAATAATAAATATCTCAGCGTGATCTTATTAAGTAAAAACAGAGGATACAACCCTCTTTGCCACTTATAAAAAGTAAAAAAGTTGAAAATGTCAATTTTGCAGGATGAATATACGAATGAATCAATTTAATCATATTTGAATTTATTAACTGTGTAAATTATATGAATGCATGAAGATGCTATTGAAAGAACACTCCTTTATGATTTAAAAGTAAATGAAAGTAAAAGGGTTGAAGATGTTTTTATGAGCTGTCTTCATAGAAATTGTGGCGTCAGAAGAATTGAAAGGCTCAGAAACTGGGAATGGTGGGTTAGATGACTATATGTATGTGATGGTTGGTCAGGTGGAAAGAATGTACGATTGCAGGTCTTTGGGAAGATTGCATCATTCTTTCAGTCATGTTACCCAGCATCTGCTGACAGACGTTCTTTTCTTAGCTACTCTCTCTCAACACTGCTATTTTGTATACAAACACACACACACACACACATACACACACACACACACACACATATATATATATATATATATATATATATATATATATATATATATATATATATATATATATATATATATATATATATATATACATACATACATACATACATACATGCATACATAAAAGCCTGTGCATTATTTCTGGCGAGGAATATTATATGAAATAGACGAAATGCAAGCGGCATTAATGAGTATATGATCATAAGTCTTGAGCAGATGTCAAGATGGATTAATGTACTCTAAAATGGTTCGGTCATGTAAAGTTAAAGGAAAGCAATGAGCTTTAGGGAGGAGAGTAAAATTTGTAAGCTCTGGGAGGAATTACGTGTGGGAAATTGTTGCTCAGACGGAGTGGAACAGATATTGGATAAAAAATACCTTAACATTTCATTCATCAACTAAAGCATGAAAATGAAAGTTATCTGCTGTCTTGTGTGTTGTCAGGAGCCACCACGTTAATGGGAAAAGCTTATTCTCAAGACCTCATACGCCTTTAGGGTTGTTTGTCTAAAATATTAATATTCATGAGGCGTATTGGTCTGTACATTTTACATATCTGTAAGTAAGGATACTCTGTGGGTATAAGACCCAAATTCGTCGAGTCAAATCGATGTTATTTTGGCCCGAGTTGGTGAGTTGAATGTGGGTGACCAAAACGATGCATCTATCTCAGTAATTACTGACTTACAGAAACGTCCTTTCTTAACTGCCAAAAGACTTTTCACTTAGCTGAAGGGACCCATGCTGTGATATCCATTCCATTCCAGCTGCTGGTTTGAAAATGTTCCAACCTTCAGAGGACTGAAATGCTGAAGAAATTCTTCCAGAAGCCTAAAAAAATCCTTAATGAAAATTATGAGCAGTACATAAGTGACAGTTGCCACGATGTACACGCGTCAGTTGGGACACACGCCATAAACTAATCTTGTTTTCCTGTGTCTCTTGGCTTTCAGGGAAAAGGGGATAAAAACTCCCAGTGATAATTTGCAGCAGTTTTTCTCTGAAGTATTGTCTCCAGACCCACATTTTGAACGATGCCTCTCGTGCAATATCTACAGAGACACGGTCAAGGAATCGACGTTGGAATCTTATTGCTGCCAGAGGAGGATCAGTGACTCGGGAGGCGTGGCGGCCGGGAGGGGCTGTTGGGGGGCGGGGTGGGTGAGATAATCACCAACCTTCCTCTTTCCCCGGTTAGGAAAGAGTTTTGAAGAGTGAACCGAATGTGAAAAGAAAATAAAATAGGCTAAATGTCGTTTTTTTGGTCCAAAGAAATATTTTCGCTGTGGATCATTTTTGGTGCAAGTTATACCTAGTGTAAAAATTAATTCCTGCGGCAATTATGAAAACTTGCTGTCAATGAAATTTTTAGATATTTCTATGATATTTATCCTGTGGGTGAGAACAGGGAGAATAACAAAAAAAAGTTGAGAGAGAGAGAGAGAGAGAGAGAGAGAGAGAGAGAGAGAGAGAGAGAGAGAGAGAGAGAGAGAGAGAGAGAGAGAGAGAACTTACTGACTCTTATATATCCTTTTGTCCAACAGGTAATCCACAAGTATGTCCCCAAAATCAAGTGATTTTTGCCATAAGAAATTGATGTGTAGGTCTATGCCCCGTCCTTGCTTCACAATGTAAGAGTTTGATATGTAAACCTAATCTCACAGTGATATTAACATCTGACATGCAGGATCGCTTATGTAGGCCAACACCAATTTAAAAAAAGAAAGAAAGCAAGATGCTCGTATATTCTGGTTGCGCGCGATAAAAAAAGAAAAGAAAAAAAAGATGCACAGACAGAAAGATCCAAGATCTTCGTAATGATATAATAGAACTTAGTAAATCTTTTATCGGAGATATCAAACTACTGTATACTTCAGAATTCCGGGAACCAAATCTGTGGTGTCATCGCTCATGAACCGAGCTCAACATGACCGAACGGAGTCAAATCCGTACTGGCAATCATTTGGAATGGTAACTAGTGTGACGTCATTCCCCTTTCGAGGGCTAGCCAATCCCTGGCGTGCAGTGGGCGGGCTTACCTGCAAATGGCCATGGATTTTGCTATAACCAAGGCCACCGAAAATAGATCTATATATCGGTGGTCTCAGTACAATGCTGTATGAACCGCGGCCCATGAAACTTTAACCACGGCCCGGTGCTGGCCTATTCTAAATCGTTACCAGAAGCACGATTACGGCTAGCTTTAACTTTAAATAAAGTAAAAACTACTGAGGAGGCTAGAGGGCTGCAATTTGGTATGTTTGATGATTGGAGGGTGGATGATCAAAATAGCAATTTGCAGCCCTCTAGTCTCAGTAGTTTTTAAGATCTGCGGGAGGACAGAAAAAAGTGAGGACGAACAGACAAAGCCGGCAGAATAGTTTTCTTTTCAGCAAACTAAAATTAGACATTTCAATCTACCTAGTTTTGGTGATTTTTGGAAAAATAGTAACCAACAGGTGTCACTTACAGATAACCTACAACTCGTTTGTACATTTTGGCTTTGTTTCACTGCCCTTTGTCGTATTACACCTAACACAAATAGTAATGAACTATATATCAAAAGAAAGGCAATTTATTTTACTTTTGTGCTGAAAAAAAAACTTAGGTATCTCTGTTGAGCGATTTTGGGTGAATTAATAAAAAAAAAAAAAGTTGCAAAACATTTTCCAATAGGGCTGACTTCAAGTCGTGATATGTATGCTTTATATTGGTTTAAGGACTTTTTAACATAGCATAACAAATTACAACTCACTAACTTTACAATGACATCAAATTTATGAACGTAGAATTTAGTATAAGGTTACACGGAACCATATAAAAAAAATTACCGTATGCATGCCCTTATGGCACCTATATCAACCCGTACAAAGCAAGGTTTGGTGAGCATCTAGCGGTTAATTCGTACCCATGGTATTATTATTATTATTAAAATAGTTTAACCAGACCACTGAGCTGACCATCAGCTCTCATAGGGCTGGCCCGAAGGATTAGGATGGAATGACAAGTCTAGGCTAGAAGCCTAGCACTGGGACCTAATAAGTCACTTGTCAATGATGATGAATGAAAATGAAATTAAAAGCTGTAAAAAGGTATACGCTTTCATACTGGAACACACTCATACAATAAATACATTTAAACTCATGCTTCCATACATACTCACTAAAAAGGTATATAAAAATTCAAAATAAATTAGTAAAATCATAAAATTTACTTGTTTTAAAATTCATTATTCTGATTTTTTTTCTTATATTTTTCCAATTAATTTGCAGCTTCTCATAAACATTAAAATGGGTGCTATTGAGAACGTTGAAGATTCTGACAAAATTTCTTCTATCGGTCTATTTCCGAAATTTGATAATCGCTGCAGGTTATATTGTGGACATTCACACAGTATATGCTTAACTGTTATCAGCACATTGCAATCTGGGCATTTGGGAAGAGGGCCACATGGACTGTTCATTAAGTGTCCATGTGTCAATCGAGTATGGCCTATTCGAAGACGTGTCAGAATCACTTGTGCTTGTCTTTCTCTCTGATATGATGAACTCCATTTTCCAACACTGGATTTTATCTGTTTTAATTTATTATTTTCAGGTTCTTCGTTCCATATATTTTGCCATTTTTTTACAAGGACTGTTTTTATATATCTTGTATAGTCACTGATAGGGATGTCTACATTTGTTCTTGTCATGTGGACCGCTTCTTTAGCTGCTTTATCAGCCTCTTCATTTCCCTTAATCCCTACATGGGCAGGGATCCAACATATTTCAATATTTTTTCCTTATTATACAATTTATGGAGAGAGAACTTTATATGTTGTACAATATTATTTTTTTATTATAGCTTTGAATAGCTTCTATAGCACTCCTGGAGTCGCTATAAATTACAAAATTATTATATGAGACTTCTCTTACTATTTTTATGGCTGATACTATTCCACATAACTCAGTTGTAAATACAGAAGCTTTGTCTGGGAGAGAGAACTGATACGTTTTGTTTTGGGATACCGCGGCATATCCCACTCCGTATTGTGACTTAGATCCGTCAGTATATATTGCGTAATGTGGATCTTTTCGGATAATATGCTCTGCTGCATGTTGTCTATGGTATTCTGGAGTATATGAATGATTTTTTGATAAATATTTCAAGTGTGTACAAATTCTCATTTTATTCATTGTCCAAGGAGGAGGCGATTTTAACATTACAGGTAATTGTATATACATATTTAGCGACTCAAACAATCTTCTAGCCCTAATTGGGAAAGAAGGTGGATGATTGTTTATAAACACATCTCTTAATCCAAATAATTTTTTGGTTGAGAATCATTTGTCTGAATTCTCAGAGCACTCTTCATCGTTACTAGCTCTCTATGGAGAGACAGAGGTAGTTCACCACATTCAACTTGTAAAGATGATGTTGGTGATGATCGAAAAGCTCCTGAACATATTCTAAGACCCTCATTATGAATTGGGTCTACCGTTTTTTCAGCGTTGCGTCTGATGCCGAGCCATATATTTCACTTCCATAATCAACGATAGACAGCACTGTTGCTTTATACAATAAAGTAAGGGTATGTCTATCGGCTCCCCAAGTAGTGTTCGACAGTTTTTAATTAGGTTTAATGCTCTTTTACATTTTGATTTCATGTATGTTATGTGGGCTTTCCAGTTCATGTGAGTATCAAATACTAATCCCTAAAAATTTTGCTGTTTGGCCAATTGGTATACTATGGTTTCTGATTTTTATGTCTATTTCTTCTCCTTTTTTCCATTTTTGTTTTTATAAAACATGATTGCTTGGGTTTTATCTATGGAAAATTTAAAGCCTACAGATAAAGCTCATTCATCTATTTTTACTATGCTTTTATTAATGATTCGTTCCGCATGTTTTATTCGAGATGCTGAATAATATATGGCAAAATCATCCATATACAGGTTACTTTTAATACCAGTAGGTAGATTTTTACTGATATCATTAATTGCTAAAGTAAACAGTGTGCCACTAAGGACGCTTCCCTGTGGAACACCATTTTCTAGAGGAAATGTTCTAGACAGAACATCATCTATTCTCACCTGAAAACTGCGATTTGTCAAAAAGTTTTGTATAAACCTAGGTAAATGTCCACAGATGTTGTTGTTTTGTAAAGTTTTTTTAATATAGCATACCTCCATGTAGTATCGTATGCTTTTTCAATGTCAAAAAAGACAGCTACAGTAATTTGTTTTCGTTCAAAACCTCGGCGTATATGGTCTTCTAAGTTACAGAGAGAATCTAATGTAGATCTGTTACACTGTGACCCAAACTGAGTGGGAGTTAAAATTTTATTTTCTCGTATGTGCCATGTTAGTCGAGCATTTACCATTTTCTCTAGTAATTTGCACAAACAACTTGTTAAAGAAATAGGTCTGTAATTGCTTACATTACTGGGATCTTTTCCAGGTTTGGGGATTGGAATAATTATGGCTTTGCGCCACTCATCAGGAAATAAATTTCTAAGCCATAAGTGGTTATAAAATTCTAACAAGTATGTCTTTGCCAAAGGTGCTAAATGGCATATCATTTCAAAACATATATTGTCACCTCCAGGGGCAGATTTATTGCTGTTCAACAGAGCAAATTCTAGCTCTTCCATACTAAATTTTCTATTATAATATATATCTTCTACTGTTTCAAAATTTATTGTTATTAATTCTATATTATTTTTCTTTGTGCGGAAATGCTCATCTAAATTTTTGTTGCTACTTACTTTTGCTAAATTTTCACCTATTACATTACTAATTTCTTTAGGATCAAGTATTCTTTTCCCATCTTTTATTATGGCATGCCTAGGTGGTTTGACATGGGTACCATTTATTTTCCTGAATTTTTCCCATATTTTTTGTATGGGAGTATTTTTAGAGAGATCTGATACATATTTTTTCCATGAAATGATTCTTCCTTGAATTACTTCTCTTTTAAACTTTGCAGATATTTTATTATAAAGAGGTTTTAATGTATCAATTTCTAATAATAATATAGTTAGTTTTTGTAAGGTTCCTACTAATATCGGCAAAGTTTTGTTTAATTTACTGAATTTTCTATTCAAATTATTTAGTCGTCTTCCAATCTGGTGTTTTAGTTTTATTAATTCTGTTAGTTTTTCAGACCACCATGGGACTTTGTGTTTTGTTGGATGAGATTTGGATTTTGGTATTGCTTTATCAGCAGCATTTGTAATGAAATCAACAAGAAATTTATTAGTTTCATTATGGTCTTTCAAATACTCAAATGGTGGGATATTCCTGGTGTGGAATTCATATTGTTCCCAATCTGCTTTATAAATGTTATATCGAGGGGCATGTTTGGTGGGGTTATTTTGTAATAAAGAAATTAATATGGGGAAATGATCACTTGTATGCAAGTCGTCTACCGTATTCCAGTCCAATCTGTCTACTATGTTTGTTGTACATAGAGTTAGGTCGATTGAGGAATATGTTCCATGTGTTTTAGAAAAATATGTGCTGATTTCGTTATCATTTATACAGCACATGTCATATGAATCTATGAATTCCTCTATTTTATTTCCTGCTCTATTTGATTCTGTACAATTACAGTCCCACATTGGGTTGTGGGCATTAAAATCACCTACTATTAACGTTGGTTCCTTAGTATTATTAAGTAACTCTTTGAGTTTGTCAACGTCATAATTTTTATTAGGTTGATTGTACAAATTATGAATTACATAATTATCGTTTTTTTATTCGTATTCTAATACTCGACGTTTGTAAATCAGTAAAGTTTACAGGTACTTTGTTATGTACATATATAGCAGTTCCTAAATTCCCTTCTTCCTCTCTAGATGAAGATGCTAAGGTATATTTACCTATCGTTAATATTGTTTTGTTGACATGTTGCAAACATAATATCATTGGTTCATATTCTTTTAATAACCGCTGTATTTCTCCTAGGTGTAATCTGGTCTGTAGACCATTTACGTTCCATTGTATAATATAACTATTGAAAATATGTTTTATAGCGGTCGGGTTTTACTCTCTTTTTTTGTATTATCAATTTGGAATTTTTCTAATAATTTACTCACGACATTCATCTGTTTTTCCTTATAATAGACTAAGTGCTCAATGCAAATGCACCCTTTTTCATGGTTACTCAAATCTGTGTTTTCTTTTTTCTATATTTCATAAAATTTCTTATAATGTTTGTTAAACCATCTTTTGTTATGCTTTTGTTGTTATTGCATAATTCAATGAAACAATCATTACATCCACAAGTATTATCATGTGTATTTCTCTTTTCATTTGCTCTTGTTCCAATTACTGGAGAAGGAGTAATCTCTTCTCCTTGACATAATCATTATCATCTATGGTATGATTCTCTTTCACTTCTTCAGTCTTCTCGACATTTGCCTTCATAGGTTCTATTATTATTTTAGGAGAAAAAGGTATATTCTTAGCTTGTTTTTGTTTTTGTTCCTTTTTCATCTCCTTTATCTTTGGTTTAACTGATGTTTCTCTAATAATAGTTGGTTTCTTCGTTTTGGGTGGTGTTCTCTCCAAAGGCCTTTTTTATCTTTAATTTCCAGTCTATCTCTACCTCTTCTGTTACTTTAGTAGCAGCATCTTCCTGTGTGTCTATTTGCATTAATATTTCAAATGAATTGGATAAAATATTATCCATCTCATTTGTACCTGTTTCTTTATTCTCTATTTTATTTTTTATTTCTAAATTATTAATTTTTTCTTGAGACTTACTTGTCTGTGCTCTGTTATTTCTATCTGTTTCCGTTTTTGCTTCATTTTTTGCTCTTGTTATTGAGGAATATGAATGTTTCTTAGATGGATCTTGCATTCCTCTCACTTTTAATTCCAATTTAGCCTCTCTGATAGACATCCCTGTTCGTTCTTGTAACATTTTCAGTTCTGTATTGTATATGTAGTACACACACTCCTTGGACCTAGCATGATGATCCTGTCCACAGTTTACACATTTTGGTTCTCTACATTTCCATTGTGTGGCATGTTCGTCAGATCCACAATAAACACATACAGGTTCATTTCTACAGTTTTTCTTTGTGTGTCCATACTTACTACAATTCTGACATTGTAGCGGTTTGGGAACATAAGGCCTCAGTTCTCTATTTTGGCCCAAAATTTTTATTTTTTGAGGTAACTCTTGGCCCTCAAATTTTATTTTTGCAATTCTTAAAGCCTTATTATTTTGTTTACTTGGTATTGTATATACCTCACACTCTTGGATTTTGGTATATCTCATTTTAAGAGAGTCCAACAGTATATTTTTGTCAACCGGTTCGTCATTATTTTCAGGAAGTACAATAGTACCCTGAATGCTATTCATAGTGTCATGCTTTTTTACTTGTACATTTATATTGTCAACACTTTTTATTGATAGATAGTCCTCAGACTGGGTTTTTGTTGTGGCTTCTATAAGCCACGTCTTCATTTTTATTTGTCTAAACGACATTTCTGTCGTTGAGTGTCTTTTTAATAAGAAGTTTTCTAACTTTAGGGCTGAGATTTGCTGTTCTGTTTCCATGGTCAGAAACCTTGACCAACTTCCACTCCCAAAGAGAGAGTCGAAGTGAGTCAAGGTTGGGTCAAGACGATATTTACTTTTTTTTGATTTAATGAGTACTGGAGTATAGGGTTCCAGTGTGATTACATTTGCATTCTTGTTTGTTTGTTCCAAAGAAAGGTTGTTACAGGAGGTTCCAGTGGTCGTCATCTGTGCCAAGTAACTACCATCAATGGGCCCAGGGGTACTCGAATCTTTAATTTCACTTACCATAAAGATTTGAGGAGGAAAAAAAAAAAAAAAAAAGTAAACCTGAAAACCTTAAAAGATATCATCAGCCTTTCATGGAGTTCATTCCTCCACTAATGGCACAAGTGAGAACCGACTCCCAAATGTCCGCATCCCTACCCTACCCCAAAGGGGATGGCACAACATGATTAGAGTGGCTCAAGTGTAAGCCAACCCGCTTGATAGGACTGAGAGCATTACTAGAATACAATCATCCCCACCCTAATCACATTATGGGCAAACCGGACAGAATGCCGAGAGTCCTATTCCCAGAACTAGACCCCCCTGGAATCCGTGGTCCAGTCCCGTAGAATAGTTCCGCCTGAAAACTCAGGTCCGAACATTATCGGGCAGTTGATGGTCCTGCCACGGTTCTCACTATTTAGCTTCGGATATAAACCCAATCCCAGCTATGATACCTTTTCCTATTTACCAGGTCCAAGAAATTTGTACGAAAGTGAAAATATCCACGCCATTTAAATCGAAAGGTTTGTAGGTGATCCGTCAGGGCCCGGGCTCTTATTCTTCGTAAGAACGAAGAAGAAAAGCCAGGGCCCCTTACCCCCTCACCACGTGAAGGAACCTACTTCGAGGGGCGTACCCATGGTAATAAAGTAATAAGGTATCATAAACAAAAACATTCACTTTGCTTGGCATGTAAGGCAAACGGTTATTTACTAGTCTGAATAAAGCACTGAAGGAAAAGGTGACGTAAAAACGAATATTTCATTTGTTTTGTCCGTGTTTGTATGTCTGTCGCGGGGACGGGGTTTATTTTAGTTATAATCCTTTCTGGGCTGACATAGAAACCGTGTGCAAAATTCTGTCTGGGTCTGTCAACCGGTTTGGATTTCTATACCACCCAAACAAATACACAAACATTTATTTTTATATAATTGATGTATATATATATATATATATATATATATATATATATATATATATATATATATATATATATATATATGCGTGTGTGTGTGCGTGCGTGTGTGTTTCATTTATTGTTTATAAAATAAAGGCTGATAGAAAGGGAACCTGAAAAAGCTTAATAAATATATATTTAAATACCCAAGTAAAAGTGGGTCGTTGAAGGCATTTGTATAGATTTAAGCAGATAACTTAATGAAATATAACAATATAATTACCGTCCAAATGCTTGTTGTAAAAACAAAATAATCTTCGACATGTTTCGTGGCCAAAATTTCCAGTTTAGAAACACAAAATGTGTTGGACATACGAAAATCAGGCAATGTCAGTCACTTCTAAACTTATAGAACCTCGTCAATCTAGTCAAATTAAAAGACTGACTGAGATTCTCATAATAATTTTCAATTGATTTGTTATGCATTTGCATAAAAATTTACCTTTCCTTTTTTTTTATAAATTAGGAATAGTTTGTTGCTTTATTAATTTTCGGAATCCTTTAAGATATGCAGACAAGGATATAGAAACTGAAATAAATAAATGAATATAACTAGCTCGTACCAAATTTTTCTTTCCTTTTTAATTTCGGGCATGGCCTACATAACATCAGTGAAAAAAATAACAGATAATAAAATTTATAAGTGTGTACTTCATTACACCGTCAGGTCTATCGTGCTGCCTACATCTTAATATATTTTTTCCTCCTACTTCATTGTAATTCCGTTACTCTAAATTACATACATCATGTCGTCGTATTGTAGTTATGTAGGTTCGACATAAATTACAATCACATAGTCCACGAAGCATCTTACAAATAAAGTAAAAACATGATCGCCCCTAGTTCTGGAAGCATTGCAATTCAAGCCAAAGACGCGTTATGTGAGATTTATTACACTTTGAAACTTTCATCCCATAAAGGCATCGGAAACGGCCGTTTCACTGCGGAAACGATCGGAACTTAACTTCCCCGGAGGGTTTCCCATTAAATATTAGTGAAGCTCAAGCAGTCTACAATTGAAGTTGTGAAAAACATCTTGCTTTATTAGACTTCAGAAAGGTCTTGTGGGCTTGGGGAATTTACAAGGTATCTTTGATTAATTTGAAAAGTTCCCTTCACCCTGTTTGAGTTCAGTGACCCTTTTTGGTGTTGTCCGGAAAGGCTTTATTGTAATTTTCATCTCGGCAGAGTTGTTCAGATATTAATGTTATCAAGAGCCTTTGACATGGTTCGTTAGAATCAACACTTCATTTTCTTATAAATACTGCATGTATTTTTACTGTCAACACCAGTAATCTGTTTACTGGCCTTCATAAAAAAAAATTCGGTTCATATTCAGTAGTAAATGCTACATTTCCTCCATTTTCCTTTACACTTTAAATACCACGTAACATCGCGACATCTCGAAAAATCCCTTACGGTCCAAAGATGTTCCAAAGAATTTACGCATAATCTGAATAAGATAATATATGTTACGATACTTTGAAGACGTTTGCACATACTTATGTCTCCTTCTTACTTAAAACACTATCCTAGCAAGCAACCCAACATGTTCTTCATGAAAATAACTGGTGAAATCTCATAGGTGATAATTTACAAGAAGCATTCAATAAAGGGCATTTGATTGTTTAGATTAATCTTATATATATATATATATATATATATATATATATATATATATATATATATACAGTATATATATATATATATATACAGTATATATATATATATATATATATATATATATATATATATATATATATATATATATATATATATATATATATATATATATATATATATATATATAGTCACGATGCGTATCAAGTACCTGGTTATTACACAACTAATCTCAAAATTCAAAAATATACCTCACTTCAGCCAGATACCTGAACTCTCATAACATTAATTATTACGACTGAGTACTCTAAAGGTAACAGTGATCCCTTAAGAAAATACTTATTTATCAATCACTTGAAAAATCAAACCAAGTTTATCAGAACATGTGTGAGGAATCAAAATTTATACTAGTAATATTCTAGAGTAGAAGGGCATCACTCCATCAAAAAACTCTAACTGTTTCCCTGGTCTTAATTCACTTTAGCAAAACTAAAAGAACAAAACATGTTTATCACTTTGCCTTATGCACACACAATCTTATTCACTGGTGATCAATAAATGAAACACTGTTTTTCTAAAAATATTAAATACAAAAATTTATTTTTAAATTCAAAGTTTATAATTAGAATTCACAATTAATTAGAATTCACAATCTGAAAAATTTATTATTACTTGAAAATAATACAACACTCAATTAATTCTTGAATTAAATTATGAAACAAAACTAATTCACAAAAACTTTATCAAGAATTTAAATTAATCAAGCAAAATTTAAACTATCAAGAATTACTCAAGATTTAAAAAAGAAAATCTTAAATGAAATATTAAATCAAATATGCAATGTTAAATTACCAAGAAACATTTAAAATGCTACGTAAATAAATGTTACATCAGAAACACAAAAAAATGTGAAAATATAAAGAGATTGTAAATAGAAAAACACACAAAAATACACATAAGATTTATC
This sequence comes from Macrobrachium rosenbergii, assembly GCF_040412425.1. NCBI lineage: Eukaryota > Metazoa > Arthropoda > Malacostraca > Decapoda > Palaemonidae > Macrobrachium > Macrobrachium rosenbergii. The sequence continues at coordinate 1,320,973 of NW_027100725.1, forward strand.
AATAATAATTTCACTTCGTCAAAATTTCCTAACTTATCATACCATGGTATTAATAAGTAAAATTCACGTTACCTTACACAAACTTGTGAAAACCTCTGTAAATCACTTGCTGCAGCTGCGTTACCACAAAACACTTTTTTTACCAGGCGCCGTTACAAACTAAATCACTTTACTAAATTCAGATCTCAAAAGTTAATGCTAATACGTGACCATAAAACACTACGTTAAAAGTAATCTCTTTCTAAGAACGAGAGAGAGAGAGGGAACCAAATCAACTGGTCTCAGAAATCAGAATGAAACAAATTTTAGAATTCCAGTAACACGTGAAACAATTACATGATGTCATTAAAGCATTTTGGGTGCTAGATACAAAAGTTCTAGAAGCAGGGAAGTGACGTTATTAAAGCATTTTGGGTGCGAGATACAATGGAGAAGCTTCTAGAAGGAAAATGACGTCATCCCAGCGAAACGTTTTAAACGCAGTCTTACAAAACATGACGTAACTGATAAAGACACGTATTCTTTCTCTCAAAGTGGCGTACGTGACTCGAACAATGCTTGTAACAACATGAAATCCCTCGTCTTGAGCCCGTATGGGACGAATCAGCATTTGTTTTCCAAACTTGTCATCACTAACCCAAAACAAAGCACTCTCTCTCTTATCTCAACTGATGACAATTGAAATGAAACAAGTCCTTGGTCGAGCACACACGTATTCACATACTACGCTTTTATCAAGAAAGATATTCGTTCTAAACTACGTTACTATTAAAATTATATTACCAATTCTAAATTACGTTATCAAGTTATTTAATCATTAGTTCTTTTGAGATCTGATGCCAAACTAAATATGACACTTTAACGATCATTATCATTACACAACACATGAAAAAAAGTAAATATGTCAAAATTATAGGAGGATATATGTATTATAAGGCAACATCATGAAAATATATAAATATATATATTTAAATATGTATAAACTTGAGACCGTAATTTAATATCACAGAAGCATATTTGATATTTTGCAAATATGTTTCACTCATTTCTTAAAAAAAACTACGAATTTCTCACCCATCACTGAAGGATAATGGTCAGTATTAACTGCATTTTAATCAATTTTCTTCAATCTTTAGTTTTTTTTAAATAATCTCATTTTGAACAATATTATGTATATAATATTTTGATGAAAGTCAAGTGACTTTCTTATCAAAATTTGTGAGAATAACACGTCCCAGTACATCATTGTACCTTTATAAGATCATGCCTATATCATTATAGTACGTTATCATATACAAAAATCAAAATAAAGCGACACCTCTCTTGAATTTCATTTCTCTTACTTTTCGCATCACCTCATCCGCAAGGACACTGAAAACCAAGAAGACTAAATTGCTGTGTTTCAGGACTATCCTTGCACTAAACACACACAATGCTTCTATGAAAAAATATTCATTTTATCATTAGCTTCTCTACATCCATGTATACCACGTAAAGCTCCTCCCTAAAATTACAAACTTCCCAGATACCTGTTTAATCAAATACACTTGATTCACACCCAAATTGGTTTGTTCTTATTAATCCTTCTGTCACCTGTAATTTGTCTTACTATCTCAACGTTCACTGCCAAGCTGAGAAATATTATGCCTATATCTAATCCTTACAACCTTTATCTCTGTACAAAGACCAATATTCCTTTCACCCTTTTTCTGGGAACATTCCGATATGCAGACATTACTCATAAACACTGGCTAGAAACCCAGTCACACTTTGACCATATTATATCAGTCACTATCTTAACTTGGAGCTCAGTCAACTCTACACTGTCTTTTGATTTTTAACCCTGTCCCTTTCACAAACATTCTGAAACGTGCCGTAACACTTTCCGCTCTTGCGTCATTCCACACCATCTCTCTTCTGTGTTCCCCAAAAGCTCACTCCAGTCACTTCAGAGAACATCTTTTTATTTGCAGCTTTCATTCTGATCTCCATGTTAATTAGCCTTTTTCTCTGCATTCAGTTATCTGTAAAACAGCTTCTTATTCATCAAAGCTTCTTGCATGGCATCTCTCTCTCTCTCTATCTCTCTTTCCACCTGTGTGTAATATTATATATATATATATATATATATATATATATATATATATATATATATATATATATATATATATATATATATATATATTAGCTGCCCAACCCGACACTGCTAAGGAAAACTCTGAATGAAAACCAATGAACTCTCTCTCTCTCTACTCCCTAACAACCCTTCTACTCTCTCTCTCTCTCTCTCTCTCTCTCTCTCTCTCTCTCTCTCTCTCTCTCTCTCTCTCTCTCTCTCTCTCTCTCTCTCTCTCTCCTGTTAAGATAGTTTGACATTTTATTTTTCACCCCTGATCACCCCCACCTTCCTATCATGGCTGAACTTGGACTTAAAGTGCATCGGGCATGTCACCATTCATCTCAGCGACCTCGAAAACTATATTAGACACTAACATCTGTCGTTTTCAATTATTTTTACAAGTCACTCCCTTCCCACCCCTTTGGTACCATTAATGTCTTACTCCCTAGTATTCTTTTCCAGATAGTAAGTCATATGTATAGCAAAATGAGGTATGATAAATTTGCAGAGTTTATTTAGTTACTAAGTCTATGGGCAGAACCATCCCTGTTTCACGGAAGCCCTGCCCACTCCCATGCCCTTTGGTGCCCTTGGGTGCTAGTGATGTCTTGCCCGCACAGTGTTCGTTTCCAGATCGTAAGTCATATGCATACCACACCTCACACGTCTCGGCTGTCGACCTAAACCGTGCAATGACTCCTCGCTGCTGGGAGAAAGGACACTGGTGACCGGTACAATACATGTACATGCGCTACTGGGGTCTAAGCAATGACAGGCAAGGCAGCCGATCAAGACTACAGTCTACCCCAAAGCCAAATCAAAGTCCCTCAAAAGAAGGCAGTGTGCTTACCCCATACAAATGGGAAAACAAGCACATTAAAAGAAGAAGAAGGATGCATACCAAGTTTAAATGAAATTGCACAATGTGTTTCAGAGTTATGCTGGAATATACACACACATATGCATGCACTCACGTGCACATACATACATATATGCATACATTCATACATACATACATTTATATATATACATATATGTAAATGTATGTATATATATATATATATATATATATATATATATATATAATATATATATATATATATATATATATATATATATATTATAAATTTTATATATATATATATATATATATATATATATATATATATATATATATATATATATATATATATATATATATATAGAGAGAGAGAGAGAGAGAGAGAGAGAGAGAGAGAGAGAGAGAGAGATTAAATTTGATCAAATGAAGCTTGTTATATTTCATGAACTATACATTTCCCTGTTAAAAAGACCAGTCCGTGTCTTGTCTACGCCCACAAGTCTTTCATTTGTATCTAAATATTGGTTTTCGATTTTTATGACGTAACAAAAGGCAGTAGTGTTTGATTTTCGTAACCTGATCTTTTGGGGGAACGAGCAGGGAAAATCTATTTCAACAATGTAGATTTTTAGGTAATGCATCTCCATGCAAAATAAAAATTTCACAATAAGTGGATAGATGAATATAAACATTTAACAATTTGAATAAGCAAAATAACATTCCCAATAAGTAGATGGACAGATGTAGATAAATAACAAAGTAGGATATCTAATAAATAATACAAACCAATACGGTTTAAAAGATCCAAAAAGTAAAAAAAAATTATAGAGGAAAGGAAGCTGGAATGAGTATATATTCAGAATATGGGATTTGAATTCTAAATCTGGGGACTACATGTTTTATATGCTATGGCAGAGACCAATTCTTGGGGATATTGACTGTCTGACCATCACCTGACATAAAACGGCCAAATGTGTCACCACTGTTGGCTCAACAACCCCGAGTAACCGACCCGTAACTCCAGTTAATAAAATGTAACATGAAATCATTCTTAAAATAAAAAGTTTTCCTATCATAAATTATTTTTTTACTCTTCACATGAGGGCTGATAAAATATTCTTTATTCTTCTAAAACTCTAATTATTGTTGCAAGCTGTTTTAATGACAAAAAGGTAGATTAGTACTAAAACCAAAATTTTTTTTTTCTTCATAGCCAAGCCAAGTCAAACTGGCAATAAAATTCTATACTGGTGGAACTGTTTTTCCGTTCTCGTTCCCCTGAAAGATCAGGTTAAATTCATACATTTCTCCATGACAAAAGTTTTAAAAAGAAATGTATGAATTTAATTCATCATGAATTGCCAGCTGTAAATCTGAGGCTGATTCCACGAAATCCACTAAATATCCGTTCTTTTTTCAGTGAAGGACAGACTGAGCCCTTCCTTGACATCCAACATTATCTATAAATATACCTGTCCCAGGTGTAGTCTGGGAACCTACGATGGATGTACGAGGAGGCTTCTCAGGGTCCGTTTCTGCTCCCATCAAGGTGTCAGCTTCAGGACGGGTTGCACATTGTCCAATCCCAAACTATCCAATGTTCGTAACCATTCTAAGATCTGTGGTACCCGCTTGGATATAAATGATTTTAAAATTACTGGATCTATAAGGACGATGAGTTGATGGTGTTGAGTCACTTTTATAAAAACTAAAGTATACACTATATACCGTCGTCCATACTGTTTATAGCATAATGCCTGTTTGTTTAATCTATCGTTATAGGTTTCTTTCGTTTGTTTATTTTCCCTGTCTTTTTAGTCACTTTTTAGCTCTAGGTGTTCTTTCAAGTTCTCTTTTTTTAATTTTTGTATAAATGTTTTAAATTTTTAAAATTTTTAAATATTTATATTATATATATATTTTATATTAATTTTATGTAATTTTAACTGACGTTGAATAAACTTGATCTTGTTTCTATTGACTTTGCCTAATTGATAAGATGTTTATTATATGAATTTTCATTTCTTTTAATATTTTATATTGCAAATAACTGATGACTTCTTTATGATATCTTGATAAGAGAGAGAGAGAGAGAGAGAGAGAGAGAGAGAGAGAGAGAGAGAGAGGAGAGAGAGAGAGAGAGAGATGGGGGGGGGTGCGGTTTCACAGATGACTTTATGAAAATGCTTACAATCACAACGCCCTGGTTCAAGATTAGAAACTGGAAGAACTAAAACAGGTAATAATTGATCTCACACTCGAGTGGAACCATTCATATGATAGTCAGAATACTGTATGCTTTCACTGAGATACTTAGCTTTGTATATGGCATCTTGAATAGAAAATAAAAAAAAATTAATTTCCTAACTAGTGCTACTGAGATGAGAACTGTTCCTCACATGTTCATTATATGTTGGTACTGTAAGCTGTTAACTGAAAAGTAAATTGTCTGATGTAATAAACAATAATTTTATTTTTATTAAATATTCACTTATCCGCTAAATACATCTTCATTTTTACTGGTTAAATCCGAAACACACTAGGTAATAAACGTCAAATAAGAAGGATTCCACTGATATACATGCCACCATTTTACCACTGTCGTCTTCTCTCTCCCCCAAAAATTTAATGAAGCCGCCAAGACAACTGTCCACGCTTCCTTTCATCATAGACTAGGGAGAGGAAACTTGTGAAACGATAATAAAACAGCAGAGAACATTTCGTCCTCTTTGGAGATGAAATTGTCACCGATGATTTTACTGAACCTCTTTCTTCACGCCTTACAAAGATCAAGGCCAGCTTCGGTTGTGGACCTTGTTAAGATCAGGGCTTCACTTTTACCCTCTTTCTCATTTTCCGTTTATGTCTAAATTGGAATTTCATTCTAGATGCATTTAAAAGCGTTTGACATGTTAGGTTCATTCTATTCAGTTATTAGAAATTTTTCTTAGGTCCAAGAGCTGAAATGAGTAATGAAATTTGAGATTACGGAAGAGTCGTCGTCTGCAACTTCTGCACTTCCAGTTATGTAAAGCACAGGAGCTTGGGTATAGGGAGAAAATCCTGAATAATAAACAAATGTACCATTTAATCTAAATTCAAAATCCGGAAAGCCTTGATAATGTAATTATTAACCGGGCCTTCTCTCTCTCTCTCTCTGTTATGTAGTAGTAGATTCATGATCTTTCATTAAACCAGAAAATCAGTAATCACACCACAAGTATCACATCCACAAAGATCGCATGAACGCCTTCAAAACCAAAACGGTCGATTTCTTCTGTTATCATTAACTTTAGTGTCTATCTCTCCGACGTCAACTTTTATGGATAAAATAAAAAACGAGACGACTTCCATAAATGATTATACGTATGTGAAACATTTATTCAAAGTTTTTTGTCGGTATAATCCGATTAACACATCTAGCTATAGTGACAATTAACGAGGAAATCTGACAAATTTCCTCCCTTTTGTCAAAATGAAATCCCCCAAGTTGTGAAAAGTGCAAACTTATGCCATCTATTGGGCCTCAGGACTAGCATATTCAGTTGGCTTCTTTCCTCAGTCAGTTGAAGGCTCTCTCTCTTTTCCTATCATCCTCATACCAGAAATTACCGGAGTTGTTTTCATACCAGAAGTCAGGCGACCAGATAATTTTTTCAGGAACGATAACTGTATTTAAGTAACTGGTAATTTCTACTAGATGCATCTAAAAATGAGGTTTTGTTCATTTTAATATATGATTTTAAGGATATGTTTTGCAACATGATATACCTTAGGTAGTGTAGGTTTGAAGAAAAAGGAGAGAAAAGTAATAAAAAATAAAAGTATACTAATTCCAAAAAGAGGCAAGAAACCTGTACATTCGTTATCTGTATAATAACACATTTCAGCATTTACTCAGTAAAGAGAATTACTCGAAAAGTGTAAATTCCTCTCACCAAGAAACTTAGCTGAATGTATTTTTCCCAAGGCTAAAATCTCAGAGCGTGGAGGTGCAGGTATAAACTGAGAGAGTGATAAATTATAATGTAGATCAATGAACCACGGTTCGTAAATATTGTTCATAAGTATTGTTAATAAAACGTAGCGATAATCGATTCTTTTCACCAGTGAGTGGAGTGTAATTCAGTGCCTTCTGTATTCACCTTCAGAGTTCTTCGTCTGCTTTTTATAATTTCAGCAAACCTCTCGTAGGAAAGCAAATGTTTTCTCTTTTACTTGACTGCCAAATATTTGTAATATAATTATTTGAAATGATCCGATTGATGTTTCATGAACTAATATTTGGAAAATACTTTTTCTAAAAGCTCCATTGTTTTCGTCATAATCCTGGTAGCTGTAAAGTATTCTATTGATCTTCTTGGTTGGCCTTTCAAAGAAAAAAATTAACGAAAAATTACATATTTCGCTTATACTTCTTCAGAATTCAGAAAGAGACTTATTTTCATATCAGGCGCAATGTAACAAATTGTCGGTGTGCATCTTAATTTATTGCCGATTCTTAACCTTTTTTTTGCAAATTGTCTGAATACACAGGGTATTATTCAAATTATTTTTAAGGATTCTTTTCATTGAAATTGCTGAATTCTTGTGATGATGAGAGATTATCAAAAATAGGTTTGAGAAAACTGGCTTTTTAGAGACAGTTACCAGCAGACACAATATTTCATTTTGAGATAATACACATACAGTACACTCACACCCAAAGAAAAACGAAAATATACTCTTTCCTGGCACGAAATGTTTGTATTTTTCATCCATAACGAGTGACTCTCATCAAAATATTACTTATATGACTGAAGAGTTTTTCTCTCTCTCTCTCTCTCTCTCGTCTCTGTTTTCCCTCTTTTGCCCATATAGCAGGAAATAACGTATGTTAGCTGAGTACTTCGGTAATATTTATCTTTTGTTAAAGGGACTAACATGGGAGAAATTTGATGCCTTATTGGTTTCTCCTTACAGAAAGGATATTGACCAATCGTCTATCAAGAGATTTCGTTTATTTTTCTCCCTAAACAGTTTTGTATTAGGGAAAACACTTTTAAAAGGTAAATAACATCTCAGTTTGAGGGTGGCTGCTTCTTATTCTAGTATACATCTGTCCATTTATATAGTGACGACGATTATTATGATAGATAAATGGTCAGGCAATCACAAGGAGAGAGAGAGAGAGAGAGAGAGAGAGAGAGAGAGAGAGAGAGAGAGAGAGAGAGAGAGAGAGAATAAAAAAAATGCTTAAGGAAATATTTTGTCTATGCCTCTTTATAAAACGATAGATGGCATTTTTTCGTTTAAGAGCGAAAGTTTATATGATACTGTTGGCTCAATATCATATAAACTTTCAAAATATATTACCAAGCTCTTGTCTCCGTTACTTGGAACTATCTCAGATTCTCACGTATATAATTGTCTAGATTTAGTTGATAAATTAAACAAAATCACTTTTTGCCCCACTGATAGATTTGTTAGTTTTGATGTTTGTTTTCTTTTTACTAAAGTCCCTATAGATTCTATTCTCTTTTTACTAAAGTCCCTATAGATTCTATTTTAGAGTATCTTAGTAATGAATTAATCCTTCTCGAATTACCTCTACCTGTAAGTCATGTCATTTCTCTCACTAGGTTGTGCATTTGTGATTGTAAGTTTACATTCAATGGTGCATTTTACCAGCAAATATTTGGTATGGCAATAGGCAACCCTTTATCCCCACTCCTCTCAAACTTGTACATGGAATTCTTTGAAAAACGATATATACCTAATATCATTTATACTCCTTTAAAGTAATATAGGTATGTTGACGATATTTTGCCTGCTGGTATTGATGTCAATGATTTACTCTTTAATTTGAATAACCAGGTACCATCCATTAAGTTTACATTAGAATTAGAAAAAGACACTTGCCTCCCTTTCTTAAATGTTTTAATACATAGTGAATCATTTCAATGTAAATTCAGGATTTATAGGAAACCAACCAACAACTTAACTTATGTCCATTTTTATTCAGGCCATCACCTTAACATCAAAATATCAATTTTTTCCTCTATGTTTTTGCGAGCCTTGCGCATTGTCAGTCCCAAGTATTTGGATCAAGAAATTGAATACATAAGAAAAATAGGGACAGATTTGTGTTATCCTTCACATATACTAGATATTTGTTATAACAAAGCCCACAAAAAGTTTTATAGTGAAAGTAACATGAAGAAAGAAACCCCTAAGAACATTCTCAGCTTGCCTTATTTTAGTGGTTTTGAAAACATAAAATCATTGTTAAAACCTTTTAATGTAAGCATCGTTTTTTCTTATAATAACACACTCAAAAGAATGTTTATAAAAAATAGCCCTAAAGAAAACAACAACATAATAATATAAAATTCCATGTTTGGATTGCCCCTCATTTTATATTGGCCAATCTAGCAAAGATTTAGATGTATGTATTAAGCAACATAAATATTCAGTCAAAACTGGACAAGCATCCAATGCTATATTCATTCATTTAAGTGAAAATTCTCACACGATAAATTGGACTGAAAGTTCAGTGATTGCCAGATCGAAAGATTTCTCTGCAAGAAAGTTATTGGAGTCCGCTATTATCCAGCTTACTTCCAGTTGTAATTTTAATCTTAGACCTGGCATGTATTATTTGGACCCCTGTATTAGAAAAATGTTCAAGAATGACCTAAAAGATAAAATCACTGACTTAATTACACGTTAGTTACTTGATATATATTTTCTATGTATCTATATGTTTAATATAATTTTTTATTTGTAAAAATGTTCATCTTGCAAAAAGCTATTATTGTTCACAAAAAAAGAGAATTATTTTGTTGTACTAAAATTTTTTAGGTGGTCAGTCACGACCCTGTATAATTTTTTAATTGTCCTGTCCCTGCTTCTGAACGGTTGATCCTAATCCTTTGTAAACCCTCTTAAATATTTAACCCTGTTTTGGCAGTTCTACTAATTCTTCAATTGTGTTGGTTTCCAGGTAAATATGTTTCCTTTATAATCCCCATCTGTCATTTATATAAGCTTTCTTTGTAAACTTACTTTATATTTCTTCAGTCTGCTAAGTAAAGGACGTAGTGTCGAAAGGCCTGCAGCACTCCATTGTTTCTGTTTATATATATATATATATATATATATATATATATATATATATATATATATATATATATATATATATATATATATATATATAAAGATAAAATCTATGAGAAGGAAACGGAAACAATGGAGTGCTATGATTTCGACACTAGGTCCTTTATAGCAGACTGAAGAAATATAAAAAAAGTTTACAAAGAAAGCTCATATAAATGACAGATGGGGATTATAAAGGAAACATTTTTACCTGGAATTCAACACAATTGAAGAATATATATACACTAATGATTTTCATTCATCCGCCAAGCTGCTTCCAGCCACGTTTTGAATTTGCTTGCTGCTAACCGGATTTGTCCGACATTTCTGGGGGCCATAGTCGACCGCTCCCATGTCCACCATCTTAAAATCTTTGTTGTTATTGCTTGCGTGATTGGCTTGTAGCGCCACAGTCCTTTAGCCATTGCCTCATTGCCATTTCGGGAACTACTTTGTTGTGCATAGTATGCCACTCGCAAAACCTTAGCCAGATAGACTTCAATAGATAGAAAATAGGACAGGGTTCCACACAATAGATAAAAGCAAGATATAATTTAGCCAGGGAATGATAGGTCTTAGTTAGGAAATATACAGTATAACAAGTTCCTATACAAATCCACTGGCATAAGAAATCATATAAAGAAAAGAACTTATAATTTTAATCATAACTCCTCAGGGTAAGACGCACATCTCGGGCTACTGGGAAAGCTACAATTGCTAACCCAATGCCCTAAGAGAGCCCAAGAAGACGTATCTCCCAATAAGAACCCTGCCAGTGTGCAGTTATTAAAATTTTATTTAAATTCTCTCAGGCAGCACAAATTTGCTGGCTGAATCTCTCTCTCTCTCTCTCTCTCTCTCTCTCTCTCTCTCTCTCTCTCTCTCTCTCTCTCTCTCTCTCTCTCTCATATATTCAAGTAAGCATTCCACCTAACCTAGAAAGTTCGGGCCGACACCAGGATAACTAATTTAATTAAACCAAACAACCAGAAACACCTCTGTCCCGCAAATAGATAAGGACAAGTTAAGATTAGTTACAGTTAGAAACTGTCGGTCACGAGTGAGGTCTTTTACCCAGACTTAAGCAGACAGTAGCCTTTCCCTTCTGCAGGAGAAGGGGGTTGTAGCACAGCAGCGACTGGGACCAGACACTCATGAGGGCCTCATAAGCAACTGCAATTCAATTTTCCTTCCACAGTGCCACTAATCTGAAGCACTGTCATCAACCGAATAGCTTCTCTCTCTCTCTCTCTCTCTCTCTCTCTCTCTCTCTCTCTCTCTCTAACCTTCCCTTTCTCTCTCACTCATTTGTTACACTCTGCTGGGGTAGAGTGCATTTCCTTAAATACAAACTAGTGGACTCAAGTAAAGGGTTCCTAGGAACGCACTGGCACCATAGTGTCACCAAGCAAAGAAAAAACACAAAACCAGACAAAAGGAACACAGAAGAAAAGTCCTTTTGGTACCTAACCTACACCAGTACATAAGGATACTTGAGTGCCACCAGTGTGACCTTTCCACAGCATACCCAACCACAATGCCACCTTATTGAAAAGGTGCCACATCACTAAAGAGTCACCCTAAATCTGAGGGACACTTCCTCACTGCCCAAGTATGTCCAGTCGACCTGGATGGACGCCCTTCCCCACCAGGACCACGGTAGCAGAGAATTATAAAGCCTTCATGGAGCTGGGGAAGGCAGCAGGTCTCACCGGATTGGACTTCGTCACATTGGTCAAGGAGCAGATGGATGACTTGGCCAAGCGAGAGAAGGAAGAAAGACTCAAACGGAGGAATTATGAAGCCAAACGGAGGAGGTATGAGGCTAAACAGAGGCAGCTAGAAGACGAAAGAGAAGAAAGGAGAAGACAGCATGTGTTAGCCTTCAAGGAAAAGGAGCTAGAGCTGGAAAGAGCAAAAAAGGAAAATGCCAAAGCTATGGCTAGACAGCAAGCCTCCAGCCCCACACCTGCTACCCCAAATGCTCCAATCTTGAGTATTAATTCCCTCATCCCCAAGTGGACTGAGGATGAGCCCGAAGCATGGCTGGAGGAAATCGAGGCACTGTTCGATAACTACAGGCACCACCGAGACAGAGAGGGCCTTAGTACTAGCCAAGCACATGGAGGGAAAAACTAAGGCAGTGCTTTGCTCACTGGAGAAGAGCCAGGGAGGCTACATGGTTGAAGTGTGTAGAGTCATCACAAAGGCCTACGAAATAACCCTGGAGAAATGGAGACAACAGTTCCGATTATTATTATTAAAATAGTTTAACCAGACCACTGACCTGACCATCAGCTCTCATAGGGCTGGCCCGAAGGATTAGGATGGAATGACAAGTCTAGGCTAGAAGCCTAGCACTGGGACCTAATAAGTCACTTGTCAATGATGATGAATGAAAATGAAATTAAAAGCTGTAAAAAGGCATACGCTTTCATACTGGAACACACTCACACAATAAATACATTTAAACTCATGCTTCCATACATACTCACTAAAAAGGTATATAAAAATTCAAAATAAATTAGGTAAAATCATAAAATTTACTTGTTTTAAAATTCATTATTCTGATTTTTTTTTTTTATATTTTTCCAATTAATTTGCAGCTTCTCATAAACATTAAAATGGGTGCTATTGAGAACGTTGAAGATTCTGACAAAATTTCTTCTATCGGTTTATTTCCAAAATTTGATAATCGCTGCAGGTTATATTTTGGACGTTCACACAGTATATGCATAACTGTTATCAGCACATTGCAATCTGGGCATTTGGGAAGAGGGCCACATGGACTGTTCATTAAGTGTCCATGTGTCAAACGAGTATGGCCTATTCGAAGACGTGTCAGAATTACTTGTGCTTGTCTTTCTCTCTAATATGATGAACTCCATTTTCCAACACTGGATTTTATCTGTTTTAATTTATTATTTTCAGGTTCTTCGTTCTATATATTTTGCCATTTTTTTACAAGGACTGTTTTTATATATCTTGCATAGTCACTGATAGGGATGTCTACATTTGTTCTTGTCATGTGGACCGCTTCTTTAGCTGCTTTATCAGCCTCTTCATTTCCCTTAATCCCTACATGGGCAGGGATCCAACATATTTCAATATTTTTTCCCTTATTATACAATTTATGGAGAGAGAACTTTATATGTTGTACAATATTATTTTTTTTTATTATAGCTTTGAATAGCTTCTATAGCACTTCTGGAGTCGCTATAAATTACAAAATTGTTATATGAGACTTCTCTTATTATTTTTATGGCTGATACTATTGCACATAACTCAGCTGTAAATACAGAAGCTTTGTCTGGGAAAGAGAACCGATACGTTTTGTTTTGGGATACAAGCAGCATATCCCACTCCCGTATTGTGACTTAGATCCGTCAGTATATATTGCGTAATGTGGACCTTTTCGGATTATATGCTCTACTGCATGTTGTCTTTGGTATTCTGGAGTGCATGAATGATTTTTTGATAAATATTTCAAGTGTGTACAAATTCTCATTTTATTCATTGTCCAAGGAGGAGGCAATTTTAACATTACAGGCAATTGTATATACATATTTAGTGACTCAAACAATCTTCTAGCCCTAATTGGGAAAGAAGGTGGATGATTGTTTATAAACACATCTCTTAATCCAAATAATTTTTGGTTGGAGAATCATTTGTCTGAATTCTCAGAGCACTCTTCATCGTTACTAGCTCTCTATGGAGAGACAGAGGTAGTTCACCACATTCAACTTGTAAAGAAGATGTTGGTGATGATCGAAAAGCTCCTGAACATATTCTAAGACCCTCATTATGAATTGGGTCTACCGTTTTTCAGCGTTGCGTCTGATGCCGAGCCATATATTTCACTTCCATAATCAATGATAGACAGCACTGTTGCTTTATACAATAAAGTAAGGGTATGTCTATCGGCTCCCCCAAGTAGTGTTCGACAGTTTTTAATTAGGTTTAATGCTCTTTTACATTTTGATTTTCATGTATGTTATGTGGGCTTTCCAGTTCATGTGAGTATCAAATACTAATCCCAAAAATTTTGCTGTTTGGCCAATTGGTATACTATGGTTTCTGATTTTTAAGTCTATTTCTTCTCCTTTTTTCCATTTTTGTTTTTATAAAACATGATTGCTTGGGTTTTATCTATGGAAAATTTAAAGCCTACAGATAAAGCCCATTCATCTATTTTTACTATGCTTTTATTAATGATTCGTTCTGCATGTTTTATTTGAGATGCTGAATAATATATGGCAAAATCATCCATATACAGGTTACTTTTAATACCAGTAGGTAGATTTTTACTGATATCATTAATTGCTAACGTAAACAGTGTGCCACTAAGGACGCTTCCCTGTGGAACACCATTTTCTAGAGGAAATGTTCTAGACAGAACATCATCAATTCTCACCTGAAAACTGCGATTTGTCAAAAGTTTTGTATAAACCTAGGTAAATGTCCACAGATGTTGTTGTTTTGCAAAGTTTTTAATATAGCATACCTCCATGTAGTATCGTATGCTTTTTCAATGTCAAAAAGACAGCTACAGTAATTTGTTTTCGTTCAAAACCTCGGTGTATATGGTCTTCTAAGTTACAGAGAGAATCTAATGTAGATCTGTTACACTGTGACCCGAACTGAGTGGGAGTTAAAATTTTATTTTCTTGTATGTGCCATGTTAGTCGAGCATATACCATTTTCTCTAGTAATTTGCACAAACAACTTGCTAAAGAAATTGGTCTGTAATTGCTTACATTACTGGGATCTTTTCCAGGTTTGGGATTGGAATAATTATAGCTTTACGCCATTCATCAGGAAATAAATTTCGAAGCCATAAGTTGTTATAAAACTCTAACAAGTATGTCTTTGCCAAAGGTGCTAAATGGCATATCATTTCAAAACAAATATTGTCACCTCCAGGGGCAGATTTATTGCTGTTCAACAGAGCAAATTCTAGCTCTTCCATACTAAATTTTCTATTATAATATATATCTTCTACTGTTTCAAAATT
Source organism: Macrobrachium rosenbergii (assembly GCF_040412425.1). NCBI lineage: Eukaryota > Metazoa > Arthropoda > Malacostraca > Decapoda > Palaemonidae > Macrobrachium > Macrobrachium rosenbergii. The sequence goes on from NW_027100725.1 coordinate 1,336,084, forward strand.
TATTGTTATTAATTCTATATTATTTTTCTTTGTGCGGAAATGCTCATCTAAATTTTTGTTGCTACTTACTTTTGCTAAATTTTCACGTATTACATTACTAATTTCTTTAGGATCAAGTATTCTTTTCCCATCTTTTATTATGGCATGTCTAGGTGGTTTAACATGGGTACCATTTATTTTCCTGAATTTTCCCATATTTTTTTGTATGGGAGTATTTTTAGAGAGATCTGATACATATTTTTCCATGAAATGATTCTTCCTTGTATTACTTCTCTTTTAAACTTTGCAGATATTTTATTATACAGAGGTTTTAATGTATCAATTTCTAATAATAATATAGTCAGTTTTTGTAAGGTTCCTTCTAATATTGGTAACGTTTTGTTTAATTTAATGAATTTTCTATTCAAATTATTTAGTCGTCTTCCAATTTGGTGTTTTATTTTTATTAATTCTGTTAGCTTTTCAGACCACCATGGGACTTTGTGTTTTGTCGGATGAGATTTGGATTTTGGTATTGCTTTATCAGCAGCATTTGTAATGAAATCAACAAGAAATTCATTAGTTTCATTATGGTCTTTCAAATATTCAAATGGTGGGATATTCCTGGTGTGGAATTCATCTGCTTTATAAATGTTATATCGAGGGGCATGTTTGGTGGGGTTATTTTGTAATAAAGAAATTAATATGGGGAAATGATCACTTGTATGCAAGTCATCTACCGTATTCCAGTCCAATCTGTCTACTATGTCTGCTGTACATAGAGTTAGGTCAATTGAGGAATATGTTCCATGTGTTTTAGAAAAATATGTGCTGATTTCGTCATCATTTATACAGCACATGTCATATGAATCTATGAATTCCTCTATTTTAATTCCTGCTCTATTTGATTCTGTACAATTACAGTCCCACATTGGGTTGTGGGCATTAAAATCACCTACTATTAACGTTGGTTCCTTAGTATTATTAAGTAATTCTTTGATTTTGTCAACGTCATAATTTTTATTAGGTTGATTGTACAAATTATGAATTACATAATTATCGTTTTTTAATCGTATTCTAATACTCGACGTTTGCAGATCAGTAAATTTTACAGGTACTTTGTCATAACATACATACCTAAACTTCCCTCTTCCTCTCTTGATGCAGATGCTAAGGTATATTTACCTATCGTTAATATTGTTTTGTTGACATGTTGCAAACATAATATCATTGGTTCATATTCTTTTAATAACCGTTGTATTTCTCTAGGTGTAATCTGGTCTGTAGACCATTTACGTTCCATTGTATAATATAACTATTGAAAATATTTTTTTATAGCGGTCAGGTTTTACTCTCTTTTTTGTATTATCAATTTGGAATTTTTCTAATAATTTACTCACGACATTCATCTGTTTTTCCTTATAATAGACTAAGTGCTCAATGCACATGCACCCTTTTTCATGGTTACTCAAATCTGTGTTTTTTTTTTTCTATATTTCATAAAATTTCCTATAATGTTTGTTAAACCATCTTTTGTTATGCTTTTGTTGTTATTGCATAATTCAATGAAACAATCATTACATCCACAAGTATTATCATGTGTATTTCTCTTTTCATTTGCTCTTGTTCCAATTACTGGAGAAGAAGTAATCTCTTCTCCCTTGACATAATCATTATCATCTATGGTATGATTCTCTTTCACTTCTTCAGTGTTCTCGACATTTGCCTTCATAGTTTCTATTATTATTTTAGGAGATAAAGGTATATTCTTAGCTTGTTTTTGTTTTTGTTCCTTTTTCATCTCCTTTATCTTTGGTTTAACTGATGTTTCTCTAATAATAGTTGGTTTCTTCGTTTTTGGGTGGTGTTCTCTCCAAAGGCCTTTTTTTATCTTTAATTTCCTGTCTATCTCTACCCTCTTCTGTCACTTTAGTAGCAGCATCCTCCTGTGTTTCTATCTGCATTAATATTTCAAATGAATTGGACAAAATATTATCCATCTCATTTGTACCTGTTTCTTTATTTTTTACAATTTTATTTTTATTTCTAAATTATTAATTTTTTCTTGAGATTTACTTTTCTGTGCTCTGTTATTTCTATCTGTTTCAATTTTTGCTTCATTTTTTGCTCTTGTTATTGAGGAATATGAATGTTTCTTAGATGGATCTTGCATTCCTCTCACTTTTAATTCCAATTTAGCCTCTCTGATAGACATCCCTGTTCGTTCTTGCAACATTTTCAGTTCTGTATTGTATATGTAGTACACACACTCCTTGGACCTAGCATGATGATCCTGTCCACAGTTTACACATTTTGGTTCACTACATTTCCATTGTGTGGCATGTTCGTTAGATCCACAATAAAGCACATACAGGTTCATTTCGACAGTTTTTCTTTGTGTGTCCATACTTACTACAATTTTGACATTGTAGCAGTTTGGGAACATAAGGTCTCAATTCTCTTTTGACCCAAAATTTTTTTATTTTTGAGGTAACTCTTGACCCTCAAATTTTTATTTTTGCAATTCTTAATGCTTTATTATTTTGTTTACTTGGTATTATATATACCTCACGGTCTTGGATTTTGGTATATCTCATTTTAAGAGAGTCCAACAGTATATTTTTGTCAACCGGTTCGTCATTATTTTCAGGAAGTACAATAGTATTGAATGCTGTTCATAGTGTCATGCTTCTTTACTTTTACATTTACATTATCAACACTTTTTATTGACAGATAGTCCTCAGACTGGTTTTTTTTATGGCTTCTATAAGCCACGTCTTCATTTTTATTTGTCTAAACGACATTTCTGTCGTTGAGTGTCTTTTAATAAGAAGTTTTCTAACTTTAGGGCTGAGATTTGCTGTTCTGTTTCCATGGTTAGAAACCTTGACCAACTTCCACTCCCAAAGAGGAGTCGAAGTGAGTCAAGGTTGGGTCAAGACGATATTTACTTTTTTTTTTTTTGTTGTGTACTGGAGCATAAGGTTCCAGTGTGATTATATTTGGATTCTTTATTTTTTTTTCCAAAGAAAGGTTGTTACAAGAGGTTCCATCGGTCGTCATCTGTGCCGAGTCACTACCATCAAAGGGCCCAGGGTACTGAATCTTTATTTTCACTTTGCATAAAGATTTGAGGGAAAAAAAAAAAAAACAACCTGAAAAAACTTAAAAGATATCATCAGCGTTTCATGGAGTTCATTCCTCCACTAATGGCACAAGTGAGAACCGACTCCCAAATGTCCGCATCCCTACCCTACCCCAAAGGGGATGGCACAACATGATTAGAGTGGCTCAAGTGTAAGCCACACTAATCACATTATGGGCAAACCGGACAGAATGCCAAGAGTCCTATTCCCAGAACTAGACCCCCCTGGAATCCGTGGTCCAGTCCCGTAGAATAGTTCCGCCTGAAAACTCAGGTCCGAACATTATCGGGCAGTTGATGGTCCTGCCACAGTTCTCACTATTCAGCTTCGGATATAAACCCAATCCCAGCTATGATACCTTTTCCTATTTACCAGGTCCTAGAAATTTGTACGAAAGTGAAAATATCCACGCTATTTAAATCGAAAGGTTTGTAGGTGATCCGTCAGGTTATGGGCTCTTATTCTTCATAAGAATGAAGAAGAAAAGCCATTTATTTACCCCCTCACCACGTGAAGGAACCTACTTCGAGGGGACAACAGTTCCGAGGTCTTGCCAAGGAAGTCAGCTGGTCCTGGACAGAATGGGCCTGTCACAAGACCCAGTCTGGTACCCGCTGGTTCGACTCCTTGTCTTGCACTACGTTTGAGGACCTCTTCAATTGGACCATGCTGGAAGACCTTTACCAATGTGTGCCTGGGCCCCTTGCTGTATATCTCAATGATAAGCAGCCCACCACCCTTATGGAAGCTTGCCGTATGGCCGATTCATGGGAAACCTTCAACCAGTCGCGCAGCACATCTCAGCAGCACATCGTGCCACCTGGTTACCTCTTAGGCTCAACTCGCCCGAAGAATGGAGTGCCGAGCAAGCCTATGTGCACCCACCATAAGAGGGTGGGGCATGCTGAAGCTGATTGCCGATACAAGCTAGGCACTAACAAACAGCCTCCTACTACCAGCCAGAACTCCTCTCCATCTTCATCCACTCAACCCTCTCCACCAACAGTTACTGCAGGTTTCGAGCCCCTACAAGAGGCCAGCGCAAATCCTGTGGTGCTGCTGGCCACTACAATGCTGGACATCCGGCCTGTCCACATTATGTCCCCACCACCAAGTTCGTCAACCTCATTAGCACCTCATTCTCTGCAGCCGGGCTGCAAAAGATCCTTTACCCAGAGAGACTGGAGACCCAGTTCATCTCGGTGGCCCCTCTTAAGAGCTCTAGCCTGCCCGTGACCCTTCCGGTCACAGTAGACACTGCGGCAGCATTAGCCAGATCTCTAGAGCCCAAGTGCCAGCCGGTGCCATGGTTGACGAGAAAACTCGGTGGGAAATGAAGCGGATAGAGGGCCACATCATTACCGTTCCCACGGTCAAGCTCCAGGTCACGACACCTTGGGGAATGCTACCCCACCACCTTGGTGTGATGGGTGGAATTCAGCCTGGAGTGGACTTCCTGTTGGGTCGGGACCTTCTCTGGGGAAGCCCTTCTCCAAAGCCACTTCACAGCCATGCTACCTCTTCCACGGAGGCCCAGACTGTAGGAAAACCCGATCAAGACAAAAACCCACCTTCCCCCCACCGAAAGTGGTCCGCGGAAGGGGCATACAATAAACTGTTCTTGGCCTAGCCCTCTCCATTTGCAAAGGGCTGACCAACAAAGAGGTCCTCCTTCTTCCTGAAGAGACGTTCAGGAGGAGCAGTACCACTGTAGATGTGCCAGCAGACAGGCCACTCCACAAATTGGGAGGGCTGCCCAAGAGAGCAACCTCCACCAGGCGCCCCCAAGCAAGACTCTTCGTGAGGCTCTGATCTCCAGCTGGGGCAGGAATCTCTGCTGCAGACAAATTAAAGCCATCCGCGAGGTATTGCACCTCCGGACCCATTGCCAGGCATGCCTGACCCTCAACCGCTGCCAGTGCCACTTGCGAGCACTGAGCGGTGCCATGCTCCATCTGGTGCGGACATTGAGCCATCAATTCAGGACCCTGTTCCTGGTCCAAATCATGAGGTGGATCCTCCTCCAGGAGACTCAGGATTCCCCACAGCATTACTCATAGCAACCGGAGAGCCTCCAGCACCCAAAACTTCTTCTTCACCAAATCTGTCTCCAGAGGATGAACCCCTGGTCGACCAAACTGTTACATCTTCTCTGGAAGCCCAGGAACTGGCCTCCTCAGATGCAAAGGACGAGATCGCTCTCGCTCTGGTTGTCGCAGCAGTCAGAGTAGGGAGCCCTCCTGTAGTTTCTGAAGTTACCCCAACTTCACGCCTGCTAGCCCCTCTGGCCTTTCCCCAGAGTCGGTGCCCTCATTACCTCCTAGGTCTGACACAGATAGGCCTTGGAGGAACCCGAAGAAGAAGAAGAAGGAGTGGAAGAGAGCCCAGTAGTTGCAGAGCCATGAGCTCATCCTGGCACAAGTGCCCTCTCGGCACAGTGCCTTACCATCTTAGAGTGATCCTGGGCCCTTGCCCAGAGGAGGTAGCCAGTGTGATCTCTTTCTCATACGGTAGCCTAGACCAGATTAAGTACTGTACATCAGAGTAGTAACCTTGTCCTTCCACTTTCCATCGGGCCACAGCAATCATGTAAGTAGTGTAACTAAAAACAGACAATCTAAACCATTGTGATATCTGAATTTAGTAAAGTTATTTAATTTGTAACGGCGCCTGGTAAAAAAGTGTGTTTTGTGGTAACGCAGCTGCAGCAAGTGATTTACAGAGGTTTTCACAAGTTTGTGTAAGGTAACGTGAATTTTACTTATTAATACCATGGTATGATAAGTTGGGAAATTTTGACCAAGTGGAATCATCATTGATAAATCTTGTGTATTTTTGTGTGTTTTTCTATTTACAATTTCTTCATATTTTCACATTTTTTGTTTGTGATGTAACATTTATTTACATAGCATTGTAAATATTTCTCGGTAATTTAACATTGCATATTTGAGTTAATATTTCATTTGTTAAGATTTTCTTTTCAAATCTTGAGTAATTCTTGATAGTTTAAATTTTGCTTGATTAATTTAAATTCCTGATAAAGTTTTTGTGAATTAGTTTTGTTTCATAATTTAATTCAAGAATTAAGTGTTGTGTTATTTTTAAGTAATAAATTTTTCAGATTGTGAATTCTAATTATAAACTTTGAATTTAAAAATAAAATTTTTGTATTTAACATTTTTAGAAAAATAGTGTTTCATTTATTGATCGCCAGTGAACAGGATTGATTGTGTGTGCATAAGGCAAAGTGATAAACATGTTTTGTTCTTTTAGTTTTGCTAAAGTGAATTAAGACCAGGGAAACAGTTAGAGTTTTTTGATGGAGTGATGCCCTTCTACTCTAGAATATTTCTAGTTTAATTTTTTATACCTCACACATATTCTGATGAACTTAGTTTGATTTTTCAAGTGATTTATAAATAAGTTTCTCTTAAGGGATCACTGTTACCTTTAGAGTACTCAGTCGTAATAATTAATGTTATGAGAGTTCAGGTATCTGGCTGAAGTGAGGTATTATTTTGAATTTTGAGATTAGTTGTGTAATAACCAGGTACTTGATACGCATAAGTGATATATATATATATATATATATATATATATATATATATATATATATATATATATATATATATATATGTATATGTATATGTATATATATATATATATATATATATATATATATATATATATATATATATATATATATATATATATATATATATATATATATATATCACGATGATGTGACAAAAGAATCATAAATACTGTACCTATAGGTTCCAAACGAACCAATCGGCTGGCATGGTAAGGGTGGGTTGATGCCGACGCTAAGTGCAAATTCCGGCACTCGACGTTAGCATTGGCATAAACTTCCACCTCTCCTGACAGCTCATTGGTTTAGAACGCCGACTGGAAGTCGTTCATGGGTACTTTTGGTGCTCGAGTCACTTAGGTATCAAATCATTTATCACTTATACAGTATTTCCCCTTCGGTGGCATCCCCTAAGTAGAGCGAACTGGACATTAAACGACGTTTTTAGCTTAATGATTGTATATAAAATGTCATGTTGATGTGATAAAAAATTCATATAAAAATATATATACATATGTATATAACAACTAGTACTTCTTTCAAAATGTACGTTACTTATACATGGGAAATGAAAAAATTACTGTAAGTTATACTCGAAAATCAAGAAGAAAAATAAAAAAAACAAACGAATTTACGTATGTATACACACATACATACTGTATATATATATATATATATATATATATATATATATATATATATATATATATATATATATATATATATATATATATATATATATATATATATATATATATATATATATATATATATATATATATATATATACTTGGATTCTGATGCTGGAATCTTAGTTGCTTCAAAAGTATTATAAGGATGATCAGTTGATATCAAATTCATTAGCACTCTTCTCGTAAGTTAAATTAGACATAGAGGAGAAATGGGACAAACTATACTGGTGTTTGTATTCTAGCAAGAGGGTAGTTTTCCCTTTCAGTTCTATCCTTAAACACTGGCCCCATCACTGAGCCCAGTGAATAAAGACATTTTGGAAATTATATTAAGACTGACATAATTCCAAATAAATATTATAAAAGAATGCAATGGATGAGGAGAACCTTCGAGCAATGACGAAATAAGCAGGATAGGAATGATGGTATACAGCTTACTAAGGCCAAAAAAAAAAAAAAAAAAACCGAGGTTTTAATACTGCCATGTATTTCCTTCCTGACGAAGTATGTCAGTTCCAGCAGATGCATAATAGACACAATTTTCCTTTCTTGTATTTACCTTATTAGATCTCGGGGAGCGACACAATTATGAAGAATGGACTGGTCTTAAGCGTAGACCAGACTCAGATACATTTATTAAAAAAAGTTGGACGCGGAACTTATTGACATGCATGGGGACAGACTGGATTTCCATAACGTCTGGGGCAAAGGTCCAATTTGCCTATCTACAAGAGGGAGACAAGTATACCTTAGTTTTACCAGACCACTGAGCTGATTAACAGCTCTCCTAGGGCTGGCCCGAAGGATTAGACTTATTTTACGTGGCTAAGAACCAGCTGGTTACTTAGCAACAGGACCTACAGCTTATTGTGGAATCCGAACCACATTATAGCGAGAAATGAATTTCTATCACCAGAAATAAATTCCTCTAACTCTTCATCGGCTGGCCGGGGAATCGAACTCCGGCCCATCGAGTGACAAGACAGAACGTTCCACTTATAGGGTAATTTCCCTTAAGTCGCATGTCTTAATAAGAATTAAAGGAGAATATTAAATCTTGGCTAATGGCAAAGTGGTTTCTGGCTTGCAATGAGGTGGGAATGGGAGGAAGCATTTTTGGGCTCTTATGCACAATTTGATAACATGGCCGCACAAACAAACAAACAAAAAATTGATGTTAAATGTTTGTGATTTTGCTGAATATAGCATACGAATGTACTAATGATAATCAGAGCAGAGCAGATGTGTGCATGCATTAGCAACAATACAGAAATGTACATCAAAAATGAAAGAGGATCATAAAGAACTTCAATGGTGGGTACTGAGTTATGCCTAAAGGAATAGTTATCCCAACAACGTGGCACCAGACGAGTGAAAGAACTGAACTTGGTGTCAGAGCGTCCTCTTCTGTCATGCACAAAAAGCAAATGACATCGACGACATGGTTCGTATGATTCCACTCGTCACTCTTTGAGTTGTCATTTAACCAAGAAAGTACATATGCAAATTCCTTCAGAAGGTGCCAGGTGACCCTCTAGTCAAGTAAGTTCAAGACACAGCGATTAAAAAATCACTGCAATTTAGACGACCTAAGGTCCTCTGACCACATTACTCTGCTGTGCGGCTTAAAATAGTACGGGCACGAGAAATCTGAAGTATGGTGATGAATGGCGAATTTATTTATACTTAGTAGCCTTGCCACATACATTTCGCTTTTATCTTTTGCTTGGTTCAAAGGTTATGCCCTATGGTGTTTGGCTGGTTGGTTGGTCTGGATTAATTCTGTTTATGCCAGCAAGGACGCTTACCTAGAGGCTGTCCGGACGTGTGGTGAGGTGTTTAAGGGCTTAAGACGTCTGGTGTGTAGCTACAGAATCTGACCTACCAATAGAGGCGATTGACTGAAGAAGTCAGCTTTTTGAGTTTACAAATCCATCCATCAAGTGACCAGAAATGAGGATATACAGTTTGAAGAAAGAATATAGGCTATTTAAGGGGAATTTAGGATAAACATTTAGAAGCTGGAATGACTGCAAAATTTCTCAGAAGGAAAATCAAGATGTATGCAGCATTTGTGATTAATATGACACCCAAACTTATAAGACCCTGTGTATTTCATAATGATGAATATGAGGGACTGACTTTGAGATCTGCTTTTGTGGAAAAATAGCTGCCCTCAAAAAATTAAAATCCAAGTTTCTATGCATTGGAATCCCGGCCCCCACAAAAAAAAAAAAACTCGCAGAAACTCACATTTCCCTCTATTATCTTGTTGATTCGAGATGGCCCTGCCATTTCGCAGCTTTATGGAGCACCAGACCTGTTTTGCTCCTGCTCTGGAGCTATTTCACCTTTCTCGACATCATCGAGACGAGCAGTAGGTAAGTCAGAGCAGATATCGCATCTCGGAGTTTCTTTTCACTTCGTCCGTGAAGAAATTTGGCGAAGTGCCCATAATCAATCTTCGCTGGAAGTGTTGGAAAGACAATGGAAAATAAAGGCGAGACATCATGAGAATCGCTTTCAATTTTGCCCTTCAATTATATTAGGTGTAATTTCATGTACACCAAAATATTTATTCTCCTGTTTCCATTATTATAATTATTATTATTATTATTCTTTTTCTATAATAATTAGGATAAACGAGAGAACTACATACCCTTTCCCGAAAATTTAAGGAGGAAGTTGAAAGGGAAAAAAATTTAATCTGCATTATTTCCATATTAACTTCACTTCATCTTCCTTAAAATTTGTCACGTTGCGACTGTCGCATTTCTGAGGAACGTGTCTCGTATATTTTTATTCCATTCCATTTGTTCATTTGATGTTCATTTATTTATGTCAGTTTTGATGCACTCTCGATTATTATTTTAACTGCTATGTTTCTGTGGATTCCGCTTTCACAGCTCTCCTTCACTGACTATTTAATATTAGCAGATTTAGTAATTGCAACCCTATTACAAAGTTAATCGGATATTTTTTTTATTCTTCAGGATGAATTGCTATACATTATGGATGGCGAAGAAGAAACAGTTACCAAAACAGAATAATAGTAAAGCCATAATATAAAATTCTTTAAACTGCATAATAGCATACCTCAGCATTCAGACCACGACTGTTATCAAAAACATTTTGTGAGGCGACTGGAGGTTTATCATGGTCCCGGGTAAAACAATTGTATTGGTATGATTTATCACACGTCCTCGGGGATAATACTCCCTTATTTATTTAACACTGGTAAAAAATGAGCGGGAAGACGATACAACAATCAGTTCTTAGTTGCGAAAAAATGTTAAAGAGAATTATGAACTATGAAGTGAGATTAAAACAAATAAAACATTCTTCATGTATCCAGATAATATTGACTCATTTTGTCTTAATGAAATTTAAAGAATTAGGTCTATATTTATATGTATGTATATATATACATATGTGTGTGTATATATATATATATATATATATATATAGTGTGTATGTATGTATGTATGTATGTATGTATGTATGTATGTATGTATGTATGTATATATATATATATATATATATATATATATATATATATATATATATATATATATATATATATATATATATATATATATATATATATATATATATATATATATATATATAGTTTGTTGTTCGTTTTTGCTTACCAACCAAGAACTGACGCTAATATGACTTCCGTCTAAATATGAGGAAGTATTAGAAATTAATGTGTGCATATATGACACCGTGAACCTGTCCTTTCCTCTGGGAAGATAATAAGGTAACCCTTCCTGCTCTTCAGTAAATGGCCGCTAACTGAAGGTTCGTTTGCTGAAACGTAGTAATAGGTCTTGTTTCTTAAATCACAGAGAGAGAAAGAGAGACTGGTTTTACATTGCCTGCATAATGGTCTGATATTTTTTCATATGTTTAATGTCTCCTCAAATCCGTGCGTTTCTCAGTGCAGTTTATTTGCACAGAGGAAACGTGTTTGTTCAACTGTAAGTTCACTTTGCCTTTAAAAGGCGTGGCATAAAAAAAAATCATTTGTCATCATTGGCGTTAGAGAGAGAGAGAGAGAGAGAGAGAGAGAGAGAGAGAGAGTCATTCCCCTAGCACTAATAAAATACAAGGTTTCCAAGGGGATCCTTATCTTGCTATACGTATCTATTATAATGTGATCTCTCACCCTCTAGGTTACTATATGACTGAAAGGTGAAATCAAAATCTGTTAAATAATATAAATTGTATAATATACTCTCTTCGTTAGCCTCTAAATTGCATTAAAGAATTACAAAAACGTTTTACACTGAAATGATCGGAAATAGATACAAAAATTCCACTCCATCCCTGGAAAAGATCTTGCTCTCCCAATGGTCATTCAATTTCCAGCCATACACTAATATCGTAATTCTTTGGAAGGTTTGGGTTTTTTTTAACAGTGCAAAAGAGTACTGCCTGAAAAGGCAAACATATTCAAATGCTGTGGAACGTGCCTTTTCCCCAAGGTGAGTTCGCTGCTCAGTCAGGTATTAAAAAAAGATTTAGGGTCATAAGGGTGATATTTCGATGTTATATTTTCAAGGAAAGACATGAATGGGGTAAAGAAAATGTAAGACCTTGTTGGGAAAAACAATCTCTCTCTCTCTCTCTCTCTCCATGTACTGTACCTTGTTTACTTATAAAGAAATATACCTAACATACATACATCGCCATTTTGCCTGACATGTATAAATATACATTGACCTTTTTGGAATATGAACAGGCAACCTAATAAGGAATATCTATTTATTAGATATATCTATTTATTAAATATAAGTGTTTGTGTATTACAAAATAGACAAGGTTAACCAACGAACAGGCTTTTTTCCTCTGTCTTTTCCTAAACGCATTACGGATGAAACTTTTCAGGGGATTAATTTTATTCTATGCTTTCAGTGCATGGCAATAACATAAATATGAAAGACTCCTTGCCACTTCAAATACATTATAAAATGATACAGTAATAAATACAATAAATAATTCCAATTTTTGCTGTAGTGGGATTATAGACAAAACAAGAAATGGCGTGATAAGGGGAGTTAACTAAATACGAGATATTGCTAAATAACACTTTGTCAAATGCAATGAATATTAATTAAGGTGCTAAACATTTCCTGGCATAATTCCATCTGTCGTTTGTGTGCTGCGCCACACTTTTCACAAACAAAAGGAATACACTTTGCGACAAACAATGCACCACGTAATTTCTTATATAAATTTTCTTCTGTTGTAAAGAATAATAAACATTATTATAAAAGATTCATAAAGATGTCCGTATGCTAAAGGTGATGACATCACACAACCAGGAACTTCTGCCAACAAGGAAATCGAGGCTACATTTATGGGCAAATAATAGAATGATCGGAATGCAGCTGCTCTTATTTCTAAACCAGGTGACATGACTAACATTTGAAGTCTACGTTTGCATAGAGTGCCAATGTTGATATTTACTTTCAATTTGAAACCTATGAAGTAATTATGATGGTAACTTGAATAGGCGATAAGGCGGCCTTAGGGGGGACAAAGAAAAAAAAAAAAAAAAAAAAGAAATTGGTTACATTTTTGTTGAATACCAGATTAACACAACTTTGCAAAAAAAAAAACCTTCTAACAAATAACAGGCAGAGAAGAAGATGAAAAAGAGAAGATGATAAAAAAGAAGAAAAATAAGGTGAAAATGTAAGTGAATGAAGTGCATAAGGCTTATATAATCCATTGAAAGTATCCCAGGTGTGGTTGGAGATGATACTGAAGGTTATATACTTCCACAGAATTCTTAATACTAATAAAGGCTGCAATCCCTCAAGACCAAATATTTATTTACTAGATATTTACTAGATGTCGCCGCCCACCTTCCCAGTAGCTAAGGCGCTAACAAGCCACTGGCACGCTACAAACCAAGATACCAATTGACCTGCTGATAAGGACGACAACCTCACTGGAACATATCCTGTCGATGAAGGGGAAGAAATTTACCCACTAACTTTCTCTATGAACTGCTCTTATCCTAAAAAAAAAAAAAAAAATTTTTTTACGCCATATTTCACACAAAAATAAACCCTTCTGTCAGCCAGGCAGCAATGAACACTCTTGGCGGAGTAGGTACTATTTGGTAACATGTATGTAGCTAAAGCTGAGCACTCCAAACCTGCCATTCATATCAGGATATTGATGAAGATTCATTCGTCACAATCAGTAGGGAAAACGGACTTCAGTATATAGGACTTATTTTTCGTGAGCATTTTTGTTGTAGGTGTTATGTACAGTAGGGACGAGGGTCGAAAACTGCCTCCCCATTCCTAGGTGTCCTCATGCAAGAATAAGAGGGCTGTTCCTTACGTCATATGCTATAAACAAACAGATATTGGAAGTTTTTACTTTTTTTTCCTTTTCTCGTTAAAAATGTTGGAAGATGCATACGCGTCAAATGCTACAAGGGTCCGAACAACACTTGGAACATC
>NW_027100725.1:1352480-1474980 GCF_040412425.1 Macrobrachium rosenbergii
CATCAGAACCGACTCCTCTTTTAAGGCCCGTTTAATTAAGCGGAGACAGGAAACATTCGTGTCTCCCCGCTCCCGCTCCCGCTCCCGCTCCCGCCCCCTTTCCAAGTTACAGTACTTGAGCTCCTCCGACCGGTCTCTTCAGAAACTGGTGTTTGAGTTACTAACCCCAATGTTTTGAACTGTTAGATTTTCCACGCACTGATCCCGGACTGCTGCCGGAGGCCGAAGAGAAGACGTGCATGCATGCATGCATGCATATATGCATATAAAAACACACAGTCATGCAACATACAATATCCAAAGTTTTTTATATATATATACATTATTTTATATATATATATATATATATATATATATATATATATATATATATATATATATATATATATATATATATATATATATATATATATATATATATGCAATATCTGCCCTTCTAACTCTCCACCATTAACTTTTTCTCTCATTTTTACTTCTTAACAAACGAAGACCAAAAATAAATAAATAAATAAAAGAACATTACATTTAAATTGCCTATCTGTATTCGGATCTCGTTATTACTGTTGGACAATATTCAATTTTGAACAAATCACATACTTTAATTTATAACATGGGTGCATTCTCTGCAAACGTCAACACTGTATCATGTCAAGTGTTCTGAGTCTTCATAACATTTTGGCGAATGCTTCAACCATCCAGAGAATGCATAAAATACCATTATCCAGCAGTCAACAATGACGACTGTGTTTTAACAGTGATATCGAATACACAAAACCAACAAGTGTGTCTGAATGTGTGTGTGTGTGAACGTACTGAAGGCAGTGGTGAAGGTTTATCCTGAACGTTTGAACAATTTGCATATAAATCAATTTCTGAAATTGTGTTGCTACATTTATAGCAGTAGTGATTAAAAGGTTTCAATGAAGCGTCTACAGAAAGCAAAGAATAGACGTGGTCGCAGAAGTGAAAAACAGTTGAAGAAACGACAACAGTTTACGATTGGAAGACGGCAACAGAAAATACGTACGACAAGTTGGAAAATTAATTCTCTCAAAAGTTCTCTCTCTCTCTCCAGCTGAGTTTTTTTTTTTTAGGTAATCATTTTTCAAAATATTCATCATAACATTTATTCAATATCTCTCTCAACATTTTTTTTCCTGTTGATTTTTATTGAGGTTTGATAAAATATAATTTTTTTTTTACATACTGATGATTTTTATGATGCATTTTGATTACTGTTGTGTATTTTGGGTGTAAATTTCATATGATTTTAGGATTTTTGTAATGCAGAGTCCGTTTGACTGCATTGAGGATGAAATTAGAAATAGCCCTTATCAAAAACGAAAACAGCAGACAGACAAAGTCGAATTTTAGTGCCAATTTCACAAGTATCATTAACTCAAAGAAGTACTAACAAAAGTTCGTGCAATAACAATAACAATAACAACCCATCCTAACACATTTCAGTTTAGCAAAATGGCACAATTATTAAATCATTACGCAAGCTTTGTAAACGATTCTGTGGACGAGAGGAAAGTTCAAATCTGACAAAATTAGATTAGAATCATATTCACTGAACCAATGGTTGATGAAAAAAAAGTCGTATTAGTGCAGCAGATAATTGCATATTTCATCAGAATCGAAAGATAGTGAAACAAGCATGAAATTTTGCAAAGAGCTCTTTAAAGTTCCGATCTATCAGAAAAGAAAAAGATGGCCAGCAAAAAATTTAAAAACTGATGCATTTGGGAAATTCCAATGGCCAGTATTCAGATTTTATTAATTTTTCACTAGAATGGCAGTTTTGTTTATAAAGCAAATGTTAAAGCTCTTCCATACGATTTCTTGTGAATATTATGTTTCTGTAGCCCAGGTACAGTTTACCTTTAAATCTGGGGGCTATATTTTCAGTCCAAGAAAAGATAAATAAATAATTATAATGAGAAATAATGCGAGGTTCAACAATTATCGTTTTAAGCATGGATCTTGGTTTCTGTGGTTTTAGATCCTAATGAGGCCATCTCTTTCGAATAACTCATCAATTTTGAAGGAAAATTAATAAATGTAAAAGAGTTATGTCTGCACACAACCAGGGCACACTGGTGATTCACTGCTGTGTAACTCAGCATGGGGTTCAGTGCCAGCTAATCCAGCTTTACTAATCCTGTAGTCCAGACTAGTAGTACTAAGTCTATTTTAGTTTAGTTCCCAAATGGTTCTAACATCCCCACACCAGCTTAGTTAGAATATCATGCATCTGAATAGACAGGATGGTCAGGAGAGCCGTGGTTGCAAGGGTCTGGGGCTGTACATGATGAAACCACTTACCCGGATGAAGTGTACAGATCAAAACGGGACTTAAATGGCACTGGATGAATGATCGGCTGAAAGGTGTAGGGAGATAACCTAACAAGGTCTAGTTGAATCCCATACAAAGAAGAATGTGTTGCTTTGTTTTTTGTAAAAGCAGTTTTGTCGGCCTTAATCAAAAGTGAAATCATGGCAGAATGATGCCAATCCAATATTGAGCAGTAGAAAAACAAACTGAGTTTGTGTTGTCTTTGTCAGAAGGACAAAAGAGGTGAGCACTTGACAGGAGGTTTCCAAGTCATCATGAAAAGACCATGATAAATAAACAAATGGCTGTGAACATTCCCATGTTCAGTGAAATTAATGAAATGCCACTGATAATGGATCCAGCAAGGCTGGATGAAGGTGATGCATAGAGGCCACTCTCAGGAAAAAATGCAGCAAAATACCATGTGAACTGTATAATTAACAACATAATAATAATAATAATAATAATAATAATAATAATGACCAATAGCAACACTAAGACTAGTAATAAAAACTGATGGCCGAACCAGTCATGACAATAACATAAGTTTATATTTCAGATAGCAACAATTTATAGTGAGTCAAATCTTGCAACTTACAGGGGTGTCTATAAGACCTAAAGCAGGATTTGAAATTGCGTGAATGTGCAGAGTCTTAGTGTGGTATACTCCTTGTCATTAAAGAATGATATTATTATTATTATTATTATTATTATTATTATTATTATTATTATTATTATTATTATTATAGGATTAATAAGAATGACATAATCGAGAACCTGAGAAGTGCCTTGAGCCTAAAGACCAAGGTAGCACTGAGTCAGAATCAGAGG
The DNA here is from genome assembly GCF_040412425.1 of Macrobrachium rosenbergii. Lineage (NCBI taxonomy): Eukaryota > Metazoa > Arthropoda > Malacostraca > Decapoda > Palaemonidae > Macrobrachium > Macrobrachium rosenbergii. The sequence goes on from NW_027100725.1 coordinate 1,355,650, forward strand.
AGGTATCCACTAGGTCAGGAGGGATGAGGGGACATTGTTGAAAACAACCTTTGTTCAGATAATCCAGTCACAGTTGACGTCTGGTTAGACCACCCCACACCAACAACGTCCGATACAATTAGGTTAAATATATACTAAATTCTATGGTGGCTAAAAAGTCAAATTTCATTCCAAGTATTTAAATCTCTTCATATTTACCATAATTAAAAAGGACTGCGTTAATGTTTTTATAATGATCTTTCTGATATTTTGAAAAAAAATATAGCATTGATACTTTAAAACCATGCTTAGTGAACTGTTTATATTTTTTGAGCGAAGTTGCAAAATGTTTGTTTCGTCGTTGCTGCTTCCAGTTTCATTAGAAATGTTGAAGAAGGGGGTTGACATCAAGTTAGTGACTTTTGAATGAAAAATCACTGAAACCAGGCCACACAGAATTTTGCTGTTCAACTGTACTCCCGATACAAACACAGCAACAACATATATATACACTCCAAAGACATAGAAACACCATTCCCAGTATACATGGGATATAGTATATAAACCAGGAAGATAAACCTGGTTATATGCTACATAGTATATATCAGTATATATATATATATAGGTCTCTATATATATATATAGACACAGTTAGCAAATATGTGGAGGAGTGTGGTCTGTCCCCAGTACTGTGGGTTGTTACACAGATGATGGATAACATCAGTGTTGATGTAAATGTATTTAGATCTATATACCATCTCCATATACCTCCATGAAATCATAATACATTCACTGTAAAACACTGGATTTTACCTAAAAAAGGTTTGGCAACATGTTTAATTCTCTGAGAAAAACATCTACAAAACGGACACATTCGTAAACATCTACTTTTCATATTATTTTTCAAATAAAGTCTTATGCAAACACGTTTGCAATACTAAAAAAATAAATAAATAAAAACAATTGCTAAACTGGAGGTCTGAATAACAACTAGAGTGATGATAAATCCCAAGAAATCATTATGCAACAGATGAAACTGAGACCCAAAACATAATTTATGAAGAAACTTATTTAGCAATTGACTTTATATATCAGGTTGCAGCTCTCCTTTACTGAAAGACAAAAGGGTCGAGTTAACACGACAGTCAAAGGACAAAGTCAAAGGACGAAGATGCTGATTTAATATTCAACTGGTATATAATTGACCCAGATTCTAATATTCAACCACATTTCATAAAAGAAAAGGATTTCGTTTACCTGATTATAATAATCGTTAATGACTTTGTATTCACTAATACTGGCTTTTGGACCTTTAATTAAACTTAGATCTCATATGGCAAAACCGTTACCCTGAGGGTAAGCAGGGAAGATTCAGTAACAAATAAACGAATATTACTACCACATACTGCAGAATCATGGAACACATTTTTCGTCTCACAGACCCAGGGTACTCTCTCTCTCTCTCTCTCTCTCCTCTCTCTCTCTCTCTCTCTCTCTCTCTCTCTGAGAAAGCAAACAACAATGCAGCAAGATCTTAATTTCAATGAAGTGGCAGTCAGAAGAAATATTGTTTAGTGACCTGAATAAATCAATATATCTTCTTTATGTGAAATCCATGAAGTGACAAAGTAAAATTTACAGAAACGCTAAAAAACTTTCTATGATAATTTCACTACAAAAAACCCGGATGGGAAATAGAGAAATTCCCTTCTATATCTTCTTTCACTTACACTGTGCAATTCTGCCTATTCACCATGTAAGCACTCATGTGCTTCCTGGTTCTATAACTTATTTCACAAGCCTGCTAAGAAATCTTCTTACATCCAGTCTGAAGTTGTTCACCAATGGCTCATGCAAAAGCTCAAAGGACACAGATTCAGGCCCAGTCAAGTCTGCTAACTGAAGACCATATCCGTAACACAGTCATTTGTTTGGACGCTTGCAATTACCTTAATTTTTTAACAAAAAATAATGATAATTTATTAGTCATTTCAACCATTTTATCATTAGTTCACTAAAATGCACTTGAAAGAATAAAAATAAACTATACACCGTAAGAAATCACTGCAAGCTAGCTCATTCTACAACATATCGCGTATATTGGTATTTTTTATCATTGTGGCATATCCATTGATCTCAAATGCCATGGAAGCCAGCCACTTCAGTTCTGCAACAGAACACTATTGATATTCATGACCCCACTTTTCTAGTGTCTCAATTTTTGTTTTTCAGTTAACTTCAATTTCCTAAAATTAAAACACTTTTTGACGCCGATAAAGAAGAACATTGTTAGCAGCTTTTTTGTATGCATGCATGTATATAGGCAACAGTTAAATTAATTTATCAAGGCTAATTGCCAGCTCTTTTCTCAAAGCTATTTATATCCTCTCTCTCTCTGAATGTGATCTGCAGGAATTCTTCCATATATATATATTATATATATATATATATATATATATATATATATATATATATATCATATATATATATATATATATATAGTCATGTTAAAGTTCAAGAACAAGAAGCCACAAATTGATGTTTTAATTCCAATTCACTATACCTGGGAATAACTTACGCCCAATGGGATTCGAACTGCCGCCTGGTTGGGAAACATCGTCAGGTTCTGTCAGTATATATTCCAAGTGTAATGTAAGGATATAACTAGAAATTCTGAATAAAGGGACATCCAGAGAGAAACCTTTCATTGATAGACACTGATAGATAGAGAGAGAGAGAGAGATTTTTTTTAAGAAAAGAAAAGAGAGCAGAGCAAGAAGGGAGCAGCTAAGGCACAAAGAAGAAGGCGTGAGGTTGCAAGCCTCATCTATTGTGGGTTGATAAAGAAGACAGGCTCACTTGGATTCACATTATGATTGTACAATATTTCACCTTGTACTGTACTTCTGTTGTAAAGTTATTTCTTTGGTGCCAATGAAGAAAGAAAAATCAATTGTGTCTTTCTTAAGACCTCCTGGGAAAGAAATGGAGCGCTGCTACATAACAAAGATAGAAAGATCAACATCTATGTCGTTGAGTAATCTTCTTAAACCAACAGCAGATATAAACAGACGAAAAATAAATAAATAAATAAAAGAACATTACATAAATGGTTGCTGTGAATGACCTGTCCAAGCTGAAGCACAGGATCCAAGTGTGAAGAAGCAACTTCTTCCATGCATTCACAAGCTGGAAGTGAAGGAAGGAAGGAAGGAAGGCAACATACCAGAATTTATAACAAGAAGCATCTCTCTGCAAACGTCAACAGCCGAATCATAACAAGTCACTTGAAGTAAATCATAACAATGGCGAACGAGAAAACCTGAAAGGTCATCCAGAGAAGCATAATAATCTAGTGTGAAACACACAGCGAAGCTGGCAACAATGACGACTGTGTGTTGATAACAAATCGACACAAAACCAACAAGTGAACGTCTGAATGTCAACAAGTATCTCCTGAACGTATCCTGAAGGCAGTGGCAGACCGTATCCTGAACGTTTGAACGTTTGAACATCGAAAGCAGTGAACGTCGGTGGGGAACGCTACAACGAAGTTGTGTTGGTCTCTGGAAAGTGATTAAAAGGCAGCGAACGAAGCGTCTACAGAAAGCAACGAATACGACGTGGTCGCAGAAGTGAAAAACAGTTGACGAAACCACAACAGTTTACGATTGGAAGACGGCAACAGAAAATACGTAAGTTGGAAAATTAATTCTCTCAAAAGTTCTCTCTCTCTCTCAGTGAGTGTATTTTTTTTTATTAATCTCTCTCTAAAGGTACATAACATTTATGGCTCTCTCTCTCAACAATTTTTTTTCCTGTTGATTTTTTTTGAGGTTTGATAAATAGATTTTTTTTTACATACTATGATTTTTATGATGCATTTTTGATTACTGTTGTGTATTTTGGGTATAGAATTTCATATGATTTTAGAATACCAGTGTAATGCAGAGTCCGTTTGATGCATTGAGGGATGCAATTAGAAATAGCAGTTGGTCTCTCATTTACGACAAACAGCAGACAGACAAAGTCGAATTCAGTGCCAACTTCACAAGTATCATTAACTCAAAGAAGTACTAACACAAGTAAAAGCAGGTTAAAACAATAACACTACCCATACTAACACATTTCAGTTTAGCAAAATGGCACAAGCAGCAATCATTTTGCAAGCCACACGATTTTGTGGACGAGTGGAAAGTTCAGATCCTGACAAAATTAGATTAGAATCATATTCTGTGAACCAATGGTTAGCGGACGCAGACAGTCGTATCTCCACCAACAGAATAACAGATGAGAGAACAAAAATAAACGAAGCATTGTTGTTGGTTAGTTCAGAAAAGGGTGATGCACACAGAACTTTGAATTCAGTTAGATTCTGCAACATAACCACATACGCTGAATTTAAAAGAATCTGTTTATCAATCTGGGAACCAGTGAGTCAAAGTGATGCCTTATATAATATAAATAAGTTTCTCAACCATCACTACGATGGGGAATCAATAGCAAATCTTCACACAGATATAGAAGAAGCAACACATAAAGTGATAAAAGACTTAAGAAAAACAAACATCACCATAGGAGGAGATAAGGATGCTTTTGATGATACAGAAACTGATTTAGTCAGTTTGAGATATGTGTTAAATTACTTGTCATTTGGAACCATGTACTGTACAACGCACTTGGAGAAAAAGAGAAGAAAGCGTTCAAGAAAGTCCAAATTGATCCTAAAAGTGATAGCCTTACCGCTTTAATAGCCATGAGACAAGAAATTCAGAAAAAATAATTAGATTTTTCTAAGGAATTTGTAGGGGTAACAGAAACACCAAATGAAAGAAAGGGCAGAAATACCAATAAGTCATATACAGGAGATAACATGTACAAGATTATTCAGGACAAGTAGGCAATAGACAAACTTCCTTTCAAAGGAACTATGCACAAAATACTCGAAGAAAGTGGAATCCAAACCAGAAAGGAAGACAGAATGCATCGAGGAATGGACAATTCCACGGTCCACCCATGAGATATCATGCCAGTCAGTATCCAAACATGAATAATTCAAAACCAGAGAATTATGCAGCTCAAGGAGCTAGACCAAAAATAACATGTGAAAACTGCGGGTATGCAAACCATTCCACTAATGAATGCAGAAAGCCTAAAATCTGTGCAGTTTGCAAAAAGATGGGGCATTTAACTAAGTACTGTGGGTTCAATAATAAGGAAGCCAATAAAGAGACTGTAGAGATAAGTAACAGTCGCCCGAAAATAAATAAAGCATCTAACCAGTGACAATTAACCTCTCTACAGAGAAAAGAAAGGGAATCACTTCAAGGAGATGAAAGAGAAAAAGAAGAAATAGTTACAATGGGAAATGAAGGTTCATCCGCATTTTCCTATTTACACAGCAAAGAAGTAATATTTTCCATGAAAGAGGAAGGAATAAATAGAAAGAATCTGCCTATAGTAAAAATTCCAGTAAATGGAAAGACATGCACAGTACTCATTGATTCAGGTAGCAATGTAAATATAATTGATAAAATAACTTTGACAAAATATTTAGGTATTGCAGAAACTCAGATTCAGAGTCAAAGTAGAGTAATAGAAGAGTATCGGGGAAACAGATTAAAAGTCTAAGGAATGTGAACCTAGAAATTGATATATTATCACATAAATTTATTGAAAGTTTCCTAGTTTTAGATGACATATTTTTTCCTGCACAAGTATTGTTCTCATTTAAGTCAATGAGGAGATGTGGAATGATATTAGATTGTAATGAAGACAAGATTAGCCTGAAACAAGATAATCAGAAGAGCGTATATATGTTTTACGCTTGACGAAGAGAAGTTTCACCCAAATCTGATCAATTTGTCTGAGACAGTTTCGACAAGCGAAACGAACATACAGGAAAGACAGATAAGTGACCATAGCAAGCAAGATAAAATGAAAATAGATAGAAAAGAGGAATTCTAACGATCCCAGAATACAGAATTGTTGAGAAGTGCACATCTCAACAATACACATATAGATGATATATACTCCAATATCAATAATTACTCAGATATGAATAATGGTGATCACCAAAACACTGAATCTAACGAAAATCAAGGCGCCTATACTTATGATTGCAGCAATGTAGTAATGAATTATGAAGGAAAAATACTAAATGAAGTATTACTCTTAGATAAAATAAATAAATCAGACATAAATAGTATAATAGAAGTAACAGAAGAAACCACTGGGGATGCAGAACTTTGTTATTTTTCAGACACAAAAGAAGAAGAAATATGTTGTGTTAGCACAGCTGATGATAATAAAGTACAATTTATACTCAACAGAGCAGTAACTTTGTATCCAAAATGTTTAACAAAGATATATTTGAGATCAAAAGAGGATGTAAGGGGTAAGGATGTTCTACTATTGAATGAAGAATTGCCAGATTTTGTCAGAATAGATAATTCACTAGTCCACATGAACAATAATAACTGCCAGGTTTATGTCCAAAATTATTCAGAGAACAGACTAACACTATACGCAGGCATTGTCTTTTGCATAGGAATTCCTTTTAACAATCCTTTACTAACACTAGAAGAAAAAGCATTTTTCTCTATAACTGGCCAAAACTCTCCAATAAGTTCAGAAGTAAACAAAACAGATTTTCCAGAAAACAGACACAAGTTAATTCAGGTGTTAGAGAAATACAGAAATGTAATAACTATAGAAGGAGATAAACTAGGAAGAACAAATGTTCTACAACATAGAATTTTGTTAGATGATGGAGCCAAGCCATTTTTCATTCCTAATTACAGATTACCCATAAGCCAGAGACCCATAGTTGACAAGTTGATAGAGGAAATGAAAGAAGATGGAGTAGTAATTCCTTCTAAATCTCCATATAATTCCCCATTGTTACTTGTTCCAAAGAAAGATGGTAGTTGGAGACTTATAATGGATTACAGGAAGTTAAATTCCAACACAATTCCAGATAGAATGCTGATGCCAGTAATCCAGGACATGTTAGCTCAATTAGGAGGGGCCAAAATATTTTCATCCTTAGATTTGCTTAGTGGATATTAGCAAGTACCTCTAGATGAAGAATCGAAACCATTCACAGCCTTCAGCACACATAAAGAACATTTACAGTTTGAAGTAATGCCATTTGGACTAACATCAGCCCCCTTAACATTTGTCAGATTAATGCTACAAATTCTAGGGGACATAGAAAATGTTGCAGTATACTTAGACGATGTAATCATTTTTAGCAAAGACTTAGAAAGTCACCTCAGGACATTAGAAATGGTCCTAGAGAGATTAAGAATTGCAGGACTAAAAATAAAATTAAAGAAATGTCAATTCCTGATGAAATCCTTAGAATACTTGGGTCATGTAATTAGTGAAGATGGACTGCGCATTCTGGCAGGTAAAATAAAGACAATAGTTGATTACCCAGCTCCCACTAATTTGAAAGCATTAAGAAGGTTCCTAGGTATGGTAGGTTAGTATAGACCTTTCATAAAGGGTTTTGCTAGTATAACCAAGCCTTTGACAGAATTAACCAAGAAAGAAATTAATTATGAATGGAAGAATGAACAAGAATCAGCCTTTCAAACACTAAAGAGCAAAATGACCAGGAACCCTGTTTTAGTTTATCCAGATTTTTCCAAAGACTTTTACTTAGCTTGTGATGCCTCAAGTACAAGAATAGGAGCTGTATTATTACAAAAGGCAAAAACTAGAATGAGGGAAGTATATTATGCTAGTAGAGTTTTAAATCCAGCAGAAATAAACTACAGTACCACAGAAAGAGAATGCTTAGCTTTATATTGGGGTTTAAAGAAATTTATTCACATACTCTTAGGTCATAAGGTTAATAATGTGCTTACTGATCACAAACCCATTTGTGACTTATTTAAAAGACAGCCTTTACCAACAACATGAAGTTCAATAGATGGTTCATTAGTGTACTAGAATTTGCCCAAGAATTCAGGTATATTCAGGGAAATTTAACACCTTGGCAGATGCATTATCCAGATCTCAGGAAGAAACAGAAAATGCATTACCACTAATACCTTTTGTTTTAGTTGTCAGGTAGTAGATTTTGATCTAGAAAGAGTGAAAATACAAGAAGATGAAGCAGAAATCAGACAGATAGTAGGACAGTTAATGACAGATGAATCTTTAAAACCTGATTTTGAATTAATAAATGGGTTGTTGTATAAAAGGCCAACAGAGAAGAACGGTTGTTCTCGTCTATACATCCCAAAGGCACTAATCAGAGAAGTTTTAGAACTAATACACTCGCATAAGTTAGCAGGACATCCAGGAATTAAAAAGACAAGCAGAATCATAACAAGAAATTATTTTTGGCCACATTGCAGTGAAGATGCCAAAAACTTTGTACAGAACTATGTTGTTTGTAATCGACACAAAGGTAATATAAATCTTAAAGCTCCACTTGAAAAATATCCATCAGAATTAAAACCTTTTCAAGTGGTCACTGTGGACTTTTTAGGTCCATTCCCAACCATTATTAGGGGAAATAGACAAACATTAGTCTTCTTAGATTATTTAACTAGATTTGTAGAAATAGTACCAGTAAGAACTAGGGATGCAGCGACAGTTGCAGAAGCTCTTACATCTAGAATTATCACAAGACATTCATGTCCACAAGTTCTTCTTTCGGACAATGCTGCTGAATTTACTAGTGATTTTTTAAAGAAATTATGTGAATTTTATGCAATAAATAAATGTCAAATAACAGCTTATAAACCAAGTTCCAATAGAGCAGTAGAACGAACTAATCGTAAAATAAAGGATATCCTGAAAACTTCAGTGAGCCCACGGACAGAAGATATGGACTTAGCATTAGAAGACGTACAATTCACATTGAATAATACTGTCAATGAGACAATAGGAGAATCCCAACACTTTCTGCTATATGGTTATCAGAAAAGAATGCCTAACACATTATTAGACGATGCAACACCACCCAGACACACTTATAACTATGATGACTGTTACATGGAAGACCAGACGTACTTACGAGACAATCATGAAAACAAGGGAAAAATTAAAAGAGGGTCATAATACTCATGCCAAATATTATAATAAAGGTACCATTAAACCAGACATTAAAGTAGGTACTCAAATGTATGTACAAAATCATGTTCTAGATGGGCCAAATGTAAAGGTATCTCCCAAATTCACTGGACCATATAGAGTTGTAGAAGTGCTAAAATTAAACAAATATAGAGTAATCAATGAAAGTGATCTAAAGGAAAAAGTAGTTCACTGGAATCATATAAAAGTAGTAAAAACAGATCCATGGTCCTCTGAAGACACAGATAACGGAAGACATGAAAATGGTGTAGATAAGGTTGAAACCCAAAGATATAATCTGCGAAGCAGACAGAGTTAATTATGTATATAAATGTATATGATATATATAAATGTGATGTATGTCAAAAATGTATACATATATAGAAAGTCTGATAAAGGTCTATTCTTACAGATACAAAATGCGGCTCATCCGTTTGATAGTCTTATTTGAGCTAATTTCCTCAGAAGTGGAAACAAGAAAGGGATCATTGTTGAAAAGACATGGTAACGTTAAAATAATTAAGGACTTAGGCATCATAAAGCTAGAAATATCATCAGTTAAGCAATGAGAAAACGTTAAAGGACATACAACAGGATATTGGGAGAATTCTGCAGAAAGGGGATAATAAGAGTGTTATCGTTTTGTTAGAAAACTTAAGTGCAGAAATAGAAATGACTGTAAAAACCAGATCAAAGAGATCCCTCCTACCCTTCATTGGAACTGCTTTGAACACATTAATTGGGGTAGCCACAGAATCGAATGTTGAACATGAAAAACAAGAATTGACAGTTGACAGACTATAAAAGTGTAATATGGTTTGCAGCAAGAGGAACAGTAATAAATAAAGTAATAAATGCCCAAAACCAGAATACAGAACAAAACAGAAAAACTTTGACGGACCAAACTGAATAAATTAAAAATATTCAGTTTAGATTGAATTCCTTCAGTCGTGCACTTTAGAAAGCGAAGTGTGTTATTATTTCAAAAGTCATAGATAACAAGAAACAAAAAACATTACAGAAGAAATAATTTTGTGTAACACAGCATAGGATACCAGCGCAAGATGTTTGTGGTTAAAGGATATAAAAGATGTGGAGAAATATCAAACAGAAGCTTGAATACGCATAAATCCAACGGTACATGAACATCTCTCGACATAGACGACTCTGTTTAGTGTTAGAGTTTCAGACTTTCCTTTTGACTGGTAAGAAGACAGTCGTTAGACTGACTGTTTTTAAATCGATAACAAATCTCTTTCATGGCTCCAGGTCAAGGTTATACACAACAAACAGAAAAAACAAAGATTCACTGAGATCACGACAGGCACAGTCAGACACCAACTAAAGAAAATGCTCAAATGGAAAGCCCCAGGTCTCGATGAAATCCATGGATACTGGCTCAAAACTTCAAGACCCTACACCCACAAATAGCAGAACAGCTCCAGCATTGTATCACAAACCACCATGCGCCCAAATGGATGACCCACAGGGAGAACATCCTTAGTACAGAAAGACAAGAACAAGGAATATAGCAAGTAACTACAGGCCTACCAACAATGTGGTAGTTACTAACAGGTACCATCAGTGAAAGGCTATATAACTACCTAGAGGATACAAACACCATCCGCCACCAACAGAAAGGCTGCAGAAGGAAGTGTAGGGGCACAAAAGACAGCTCCTGATACACAAAATGGTAATGAAGAATAGTATGAGAAGGAGAACCAACCTAAACATGGCATGGATTGACTGAAAGAAAGCCTTCGACATGATACCACATACGTGGCTAATAGAACGTCTGTAAATATATGGGGCAGAGGAAAGCACCATCAGCTTCCTTAAAAATACAATGTGCAACTGGAATACAGTATTTATATGCTCTGAGATAAGACTAGCAGAGGTTAGTCAGATACAGGACAGGAGTAGTGCAGTGGACGAAGGTTGAACTTAGCAGCATAGACCATAAAACTAGAAAACACATGACAATACACAAAGCACTACACCCAAGAGCAAATACAGACAGGCTATACATAACACGAAAGGAAGGGGGGAGAGGGCTACTAAGCATAGAGGACTGCATCAACATTCGGGAGCAGAGCACTGGGGCAATATCTGAAAACCAGTGAAGACGAGTGGCTAAGGAGTGCATGGGAAGAAGGACTGATAAAAGTAGACGAAGACCCAGAAATATACAGAGGCAGGAGAATGAAAAACAGAACAGAGGAATGGCACAACAAACCAATACACAGACAGTACATGAGACAGACTAAAGAACTGGCCAGCGATGAAACATGGCAATGGCTATACAGGTGAGAACTCAAGAAGGAAACAGAAGGAATGCTAACAGTGGCACAAGATCAGGCCCTAAGAACCAGGTGTGTTCAAAGGCCAATAGATGGAGATAACATCTCACCCATATTCAGGAAGTGTAATGTGAAAGACGAGACCATAAACCACATAGCAAGCGAATGTCCGGTGCTTGCACAGAGCCAGTACAAAAAGAGGCATGATCCAGTAGCAAAAGCCCTCCACTGGAACCTGTGCAAGAAACACCAGCTAGCTTGCAGTAATAAGTGGTACGAACACCAACCTGAGGGAGTGATAGAAAACGATCAGGCAAAGATCCTCTGGGACTATGGTATCAGAACAGATAGGGTGATAAGTGCCCAAATAGACCAGACGTAACGTGATTGAAAAAATCAAGAAGAAAGTATCACTCACTGATGCCGCAATACCATGGGAAACCAGAGTATATGAGAAAGAAAGAGAAAAATTTTAAAGTATCAAAACCTGAAAATCGAAATAAGAAGGATATGGGATATGCCAGTGGAATTTGTACCCATAATCACAGGAACACTAGGCACAATCCCAAGATGCCTGAAAAGGAATCTGGAAAACCTAGATGCCGGAGTAGCTCCAGGACTCATGCAGAAGAGTGTGCTACTAGAAACAGCGCACATAGTGAGAAAAGTGATGGCCTCCTAAAGAGGCAGGATGCAATCCGGAACCCCCCAACACTATAAAAACCACCCAGTCGAATAGGATGATTGAGATGGACCAAATAAAAAAAAGAACAAATAAATAAAAATAATGATAACAATAATTGGAAAAATGACTGTGTAGTCATGAAAAAATTTTGCTACTATTATTGATGTTATAAATAATTGAAAACCTTCAGCAAATACAGCCTTGGTATTCTGGCGATTTTTGCGATACTTTGTAACACTGCCGCATTGCAAACAAACTGAACTGTATCCTAATTTCTCATTCACACTATATTTGCGGCCCAATAAACTACATTTTATCCAGTTTAAAGGAAAAACTGGTTGATTAAAAAAAAAACAACATTAACGCCATATATATGGTTTTGATACGTAGATGAGTTTTGAGCTGTTTGCAACGTGACCTCACTGCAAACCAATTGCAAACATTGCAGCATCTCCTGTTTGTCAGCAGTGTGTCAATAGATTGCATTTTATCCATTATGAAGGAAAAAATCCAGTTGCCCACCAAGAAATCCAGTGGCCATATATTTCGTTGATTTATACGTTGCTTGCAGCAATGTCGTATTGCAAGCATATAGCAATATATTTCAATCTCGCATTCCTATTCGTAAAAAGAGGCTCAATGTTCTGCATTACACCGAGTTTTAAAGAAAAGTCAAGCTGAACCCTGGAAAAAATATCCTATTGTAGCCCGTCAACACTGAATGGCTAGAAAACGCAATATATTGCAATATTGCATTTACATTCTTGATTAGCAGCTCGATATGCTCAATTATTCGGAGGTTGCAGGAAAAGTCCGGTTGACTCCCGGAAAGAAATTGCTGAGGCTTAGCCTTGTTCTTTTGGCGGGTTTTTATCCATTATCCATAAATCAGAGCCTCTAATCACTATACTTTTGTAGTTTCCTATTAAACTGTAACCCAACGCCCAACTACCTTTATAGTACCTCTTCAGATGATGTCAATATAAATTGAAATTAAACGGTACTATATCTGCAATTACCTTCGTTTGAAAAATTATCAACTTAAATAGCATAGCTTTCTTCAATATTTTTTCATTAATATCGTGGCGAATAACTACTATTTTAAAGAACACAAAAAAAAAACAAGTTTTATCAGCGTTTTCTACCTCGAAAGCCAATACCCAACGTTTGTTGTTGGACAGAAGGGAAATAGAAACAATTTGAATATTTTTTTTTTTTATTATAATTTTTTTTGAGTTGGATAACTTTATCCATGGTCTATCTCAATCAATTACCTTCCTAAACATTGAAGAAGATAAATTACTGAGAATTTCATAATCCCATTTTCACACAGTTAGGGATATAAACATTTATTGATGGTTTCCAGTGAAAAATCAAATGGTACTAAGCATGCCATTCATTAGTTTTCTAACTTTAGGCATTATGTTTACCTAGGAAACTTGAACTTCCTTTTTTCATGATCCTTGATGAATAGACTTCAAAACAATTTCATATCTAGTCATTAGTTTTCCCCTTTCCATTGAAATTTATGTATTGTAGGAATATTACTTTTCAAAGCAATAAGAACTTTTAACTTTTTTTATTTTGTGATATACAGCATGGATGACTATGAAAAAGATATTGAAAGGATACAAAGGATGTTGGAAGAATGTGATAATCCAGTTTGAACCTGATGATGACAGTGAAGGGGAATCAGATTTAGTGGAAGAGGATGAAGTTGTTTCTGATTTTGATTGCCATGAAACTGATTCTGATGATCTACAAGATGAACCCCCAAGAAAGTGCCAGTGCCAAGATGTGGTGGATGGCTTGGGAAAGATAAGAATACATGGTGGCAAGAAAAGTATTTCAAAACAGCATCTCGCACTCAGCCTCATAATATTATCCGAGAAAGAGACCAGGACCAAAAGGACTAGCACTGAATGCGAAGACACCTATTGATTTTGGGGACTCTTCATATCTCCAGAAATAATTGATCTATTGGTTCAGAAGACTAATATTGTTATTCAAGAAAAAAGGCTGAATTATAAGCAATCAACTAAAGCAAGAGACAGTGATATAACGGAAATGAAAGCATTTCTTGGTTTATATTTCTTTAGCAGGAATATATCATAGCAACAGAATGAACCTTGATGATCTATGGAATCCCGATGGCACTGGTGTTGAGATATTTTAGATTGACAATGTCACTGCATCGTTTCCGTTTTCTTTTTGTTGTTTGCGATTCGATGATAAAGCAACACGACTTGCTAGAAGGGAATTTGATAAACTAGCCCCAATAAGAGAACTTTTTTAGTATATTTGTTGAAAACTGTCTGAAGAACTATACTCCATCAGCGTTTGTAACCATTGACGAGATGCTTATAGCTTTCCGAGGAAAATGTCCATTTAGACAATACATCCCAAATAAACCAGCTAAATATGGAATAAAAATACAGGCATTGGCTGATGCTAAAACTTACTATGTTTGTAAAATGGAAATATATGCTGGCAAACAACCTGATGGCCCATTCAAGGTAGATAACTCATCAATTAGTGTAGTTACAAGACTTATCTCTGAAATCTCTGGATCAGGGCGAAATGTTACATTTGACAACTGGTATACCACTTACCCACTTATAAGAAAATTACTTGATGAAGATAAGTTGACTGCAGTTGGAACTCTTAGAAAGAATGTTTTTTAAAGAACGAGATTCAAGTTTTAGAATTCTTAGATGTGAAGAAGAGGGGTAGGCGTAGCAGCATGTTTGGGTTTTCAAATAAGATTACTCTTGTTTCATATGTCCAGAATTTGTTACTAAAAAAAGAAAAATGTTCTCCTCAGTAGTATGCATCTTGATGATAAAATCGATCCAACCTCTGGTGATGATAAGAAGCCAGATATTATCACCTTCTACAATGCTACCAAAGGTGGAGTAGATATGGTTGATCAAATGGCTGGAGAGTATGACACCTCAAGAAACAGCAGACGTTGGCCTTTGACTGTTTTTTACTGTCTGCTGAATGTTTCAACAATAAATGCATATGTTTTATACAGTCACAAGCCTGAGAACAAACTAAAACGAAGATTTTTCATCAAGAGCATAAGTATGCAACTCATTGAGGATAATTTGAAGAGGAGAATGCAGAACATACGTCTAAAAAGGACCTTAGAACAGGAATTGGAAGATTGTTGCCAAAAGGTGCAGAAACTGCTGCAACCACGGAGACGCCAATGTTACGAAGCGCAAAAGATGCGCATTTTGTGACAGGTCACGTGACCGTAAAGTCAAAACATTGTGTACAAGTTGTGGTAAACATGTCTGCAATGATCACAGCAAGTTGTCTGTTAGTTGCACAGCATGTGAAGGGGACCAATCAGGAGATGAATCAGACTAAAATAATCTATGTATACATTGACTATAATTTTTATTTTGCAACTCAATATAAGAACAATTCTGTTATTTTTCACTCTTCTGCTCTTTTATACAAGTTCATATGTATTAATAACTGTTAATTGATATTGCCTTTGTTGATATGAAAAATAAATATGTTTAATATATATTTTCATTTTCTTATCCCTGTAAAGGTATGACGCAAGTCGAAATTTAACTATTTTATGGGACTGGCCTGATCTGATACAAAAGTATTCTTCAGTATCAGCAAATGTAGATTTTCTTACTTATTGGTAACTATAAAAACTCACAAAGAAACATAATGAACATCATGTAATGATAAGGAACAGGACATGAAATTTAAGATTGGGGTGTTCAAATACCCCAGGGTACTAACAGTGTTTCAAGCAGTGAGGGTACTAACGAAGGGTTAACAGCGTTTTCTAACCTCGAAAGACCATACCCAACACGAGCGACTTGACTTGGGCAAAAAGGAAAGGGGGAAAAAAAGTGTTTTGGGGTACCACTTATCACACTTTTTTTCCCCCTCCGATAACTTTCCATCGCGGCAGTTTTGACAATCGTTAATTTCTTCGTAAACATTCGAAGAGTCATCTCGGAGCTGCACGCGTTTACTCTCAGCATTTTTCTGGGAATTCGAAAAAGGGACTCGATGTTTTTTCAGGGAAAAAAAACTCGCTCTATTTTCCATTAACTTTTAGACATTATTTATGGCAAAGGTCATATGTATATTTTTTCATGGAACAGAGAGCGAGAGACAATTTCTTCTTAAAGCTATGCCATTGAAAGATATAATGCATTAATGGATATTGTTTAGAAGATGTGGAAAATGTAAGAATTCCTTTTAAATGAGAGGTGAATAATTTTCTTAAAAGGAAAGCTGTTGAATAAGGAGCTTTAAGAACTCCAGATGGACTTACAGTACGTACTCTACCCAACAAACAGAAACATACAAAACAAATCAGAGACTACTACATTCTTATAGTTAGAGAATTATGAAAAGACTAGAATTGAATTTAGCACAATTATCCACAAGAATGGTATGTGATATGCACAACAAAGTCAAATTGGAGCATTTGTTATACAACAAAACTTTAACAAATCTGTTACTCATGCTTGAACACCTTACACAAATATTTAATGTCTTTTTTAATTCGTTTCTAAAATAGCAATATTACCTTCTGAATAATGACTCGTAAGAAGTGACTTCTATTGAACAGTAGTGGCGGTAGTTTATAACTGTGAAAATATACACTGTTATGCAGTGTACATATATATATATATATATATATATATATTATATATATATATATATATATATATATATATATATATATATATAACATATATATATATATATATATATATATACATATATATATATATATATATATATATATATATATATATATATATATATATATATATATATATATATATATATATATATATATATATATATATATATATATATATATACAATAGCTATACATATACATCCACAGATACCAGTTTTACACACACACATACACACACACACACACATAAACATATATATATATATATATATATATATATATATATATATATATATATAAATATGACTATTTATCACATCACCGTGATTATATACAATCATAAAGCTACAAAATCCTTTAATATCCAATTCATTCTATATAAATAATATATTTATATATATATGTTACCGAAGGATATATTTTTAGTTGATAATAAGTCCATCCCGTGGGGTAACCAGCGACGGATAGGAATTCGACCCCACGGGACGGTGGACTTATTATCAACTAAAAAAATTTATAATATTATAATATAATGAAAATATAATATTATGATATATGAACTGTATATAAGGAATTATATATATTTATAATATATATATATATATATATATATATATATATATATATATATATATATATATATATATATATATATATATATATATATATATGTAAATGTTTGTTTGTATGTGTATGTATGTATGTATGAAGTCTTTACGAGTACATCGGCGTGGCTGAATGGGCAACTATCTTCAAAAATTGCCGACATCGGCGTGGCTGAATGGGCAACTATCTTCAAAAATTGCCGACATCGGCGTGGCTGAATGGGCAACTATCTTCAAAAATTGCCGTAAGTTCTCTCAGAATCGAAAGTGTAACAAATTCAGAAGACCGTTTCTGTCGTGGAAAGCGTTTGAAAGCGTTCGCAAGCGGAAACAAAGTTTAAAGTGAAAGTGAGCAAGAAAAATATTCCGAGGATAAACGACAGCCAGAAAGATGTGGGAATGATTTGTGCTGGTATTTGAAAGTTAATACACGGATAACACTAAGATAAGAGACAATTTAAGTTTACGGATTGGTGCAGAGAGAGAAGTAGCTGAGAAAATAGGTTTCCGAAGAAATGAGGATTGTCTCTGGAGTGCAAGCTACACTTTATAAATGAACAACAAAGAAGAAAACATCTTTTTCAATCAGTGCAGAATGGACGTTGCATACAAATGAAAGAACATATTGAACCTATTAGGGTAAAGTGCTTGTGTAATTATTAAGAACTGAAATTCTGAAATTTTGTTTAAACTTAGAAGTGGAAGAAAAGAATACATAGTTAAAAAGAGAAATAATCATTTTCTGATGATTCGGTAATGTGAAAGTGTGGAATTGGGCAAAATTGTGAAATGTGTGTAAGAAGGAGTAGAGGAATTTGGAAGGGTTTGCTTAGACAGGTAGAACCAATGACAGTTTTTAGGATGGGTCAATATGTTCTTCAGAGTCCCTTCCGTGGATATAAGAGGCGGCTAATATTGTGGACATTTTCTGCAAATTCAGTTCATACTTACACAACAGTTCAGCAATGAATATTATGTCCACCATTATATATTTTTTTCTCTAACGTCATCCCTATAAAGAGATACGGATTATTGTTCGAAATATGCACATACTAAGGTCAAGATTACTAAATCAACAGAATAAGTAAACGACACCTCTGAAAAAATTTCCCAAATAACATCACTGTACTCCCATTGTCCAAGACTAAAAGAGCTGGCAAAAATGAAGTAGGAGAATAAAGAGTTAACATTCGAAGGCTAAACAGATTACATGGAGAAGAGGGGCAGGGAGGGAGGGAGGGAAGGAGGAAGAACAAAAGCAAACTTACGTGAAGACAGAGAATTCCCAAGGATTCTCAATGTAAGCCTTATCAATAAAGGGCATAAATTCCCCCAAAAAGTTTAGTCAAAATTGTTGTTACAATAAAGCTCAAATAAAAAGAAGCTTAATCGACTATAATAATAATAATAAATTCATGTAATTTTTACTTCAGTTTTTCATGTACTACTTGCATAATATTTTGAAATGGTTACTTGATGGCCATCAGAAAAAAGTGAAAAATTAAGATATTCTTTGTTTTATATCATTATTAGAACAAGACTATTAAGACAAAGCATGAACCAGACTTCCTCCCTCCCCTCACCCCTCTTCAAAATAAAATCTCGCTTAAAGAAATTACCTGCAACAACTTTTAAGGAATTACTGCTTATTATCTTCCCATTTTACGAGTCAGGCATACACATCCCACAACGCGAGTGCAAGCAGGTTATATTAAAAATTCTGAATTTTATTTGCTTAGTTGGAAGGGTCATGTTGACGCTGGAATGTCTAGGAGCGACTACAAGTCCTCGGCTCTTGATGCTCTTGTTAGCAGAGACCGGAATTCTTTTCTAAGGAAAGATCTACCAATGTTTTGTTTGCCCTGTATTCCTTGCGCTGCTCAAAAGGATTTCTTTGCAGATGGAAATTCCGGTTGCGTCTTGTGCTAAGCATAAGGGACATACTTTTTGTTCGTAAAAACTTATATTTTTATATTATATACATATATATATATATATATATATATATATATATATATATATATATATATATATATATATATATATATATATATATATATATATATATATATATGTGTGTATGTATGTGTATGTGTGTGTGTGTGTGTGTGTGTGTGTTACGAATCATAAATTATAGGGTGCGTAAATTTTTAAGTAACAAGATACAAGGCCAATGAACACGAATACCACGCTTTGAGAATATAACACCTTGTGATAAAACAAAGGGAGAATAGGATATTGGTGTTAATACCAACAGATAGTAGCCAATGAAAACAGACAAAATTTTATGAATAAGCGAATAAGATACAAAATAAAATTTTTTCAAAACATATACGCCTACAAAAACAACACACACAACAAAAATTTTTCTAACACATATACATAACACACACACACACACACACACACACACACATATAAGATACAAAACTTCTCTCTCTCTCACATGAAAGTACATTCATGAACCTTCATTCAGCCTCAAACCAATAATCATATTATAAGTATCACTTCCACAGAGATCACATGAACGTATATAAAACGATCGACTTTATCTATTATTAATAACTTCAGTATCTTCTGTCTTTTATAATTCTACGGTCCCTCCCATTCCTCTTATCATGATTGATTTATTTAATCATCATACGGTGATTTACTCTACTGGGGATCAAGAGGAATATAAGATGATCCCAAAGGGATCCCATATACGTCATGAAGGAAGAAGAGTCATTACGTGAAGGTTCGAAATCTTGTTCAATACGACGAAAGTATTATTTAGTCTATATATAAGTGACTTGCAATTGTATGAAATGTGCATGAATACATGACACCTTTAATCGAGATTTCTTATAGGTCTAGTGCTTTCCCTTTTGTTAAAATGAAATCACCGAATCGGTGAAAAGTGCAAACTGTCGCCATCTATTCAATCCTAAAAGAAACATTATTTTCCAACCAGCTTCTTTGGCAGTTGTTTCTGCTCCTGTCGCCTCTCTCTCTCTCTCTCTCTCTCTCTCTCTGCCTTCACTTTTGTGCTTCATGCAAGAAATTACCCGAGTTTTGTTCAACAGCCGAAGTAAACAACCGTAAAGTATGCAGTCAATTTCTATCTTCTGCATTTCTGTCATCTTATTCAGGTTTACCAAAATGACAAAAGTATTCTCATAGTATTTTTTAAGCACAATTATACAATAGCATAATAATGTTTATATCGATCTAAGATTCATACCTTTTCTGTGTCATTCTTTTAGCCCAACTCGTTCAGACAGTTTGAAAAACAATTATAATGTTTATTATTAAATTGAAGCAACATTTATTATGGTCTCATTCACGTTTCTAAACTAAGAAGACATCTTGCTCCTCCAGAATGCTGCCACTTGATATTAATAGTAAATTGGCATTACTGGGCCATTTGGTAAACTTGCTTCTCGTTATCATAGTTAACATTTTTAGCTGCTTTGTTGCCAAGTATACCAAGAAAAGTGGATTTTTGCATTCTCATCATCCGCATGAATCACCGAGAAAAATTAATCTTTCACTCATTACCTTTCCGAGAGAAAATCAAAATAAAAACATGACGCGAAATTTCATTGCACTCCTCACCTCGAAATCTAGAGTTTAAGTGGAAACATGCTGTCTCAACACGAAGTAGTTAATGCTGAAATATTTTATTTCCGTACAAAGTGTCTTCGAAAATATTTAATCCCTAACTTAAGGTTTCTGGTTTAATTCACTTATATATATGCCAGCATTTACACGCACAAGCATTTAACATTCTCTTTCATCGCACCACTACTGACACGGAAAGATGTGCAGTCGCGCGCGCGCGCATGTGTCAAAGTGAGATTGTATGTCTGGACGTGCTTCTGCATTGCAATTAGCTTGAAACCGCAGGTGATCTTGATATAAGACATTCAACTACGCAGCCGTATGTTGCTTGAAGAAAAAAATCTTCTATATTAGTTTTTATTTGTTCACGTTCGAATATGTATGTCATCTTTTGTACAGACGGAAGCTGTATCATAGGACTTCATTGTTTTATACAAAATATCACTAAATTCAATCTACAAGAGGACCAACCTAGTGCATGGTAATTTCCTTATCAAAGAAAAAAAAGTGATTAAAATCTAAATGAGCTTAAACCGTCAATATCTAATGTAAACTGGTTACTCAGTTAATGCACTTGTATCAGGAACCTTCTCATATTTACTGAATTATGTTTAATCAATTATCCTAGCATTACTGTTACCAGGCGTCCTGACTTATACGTCCTCATTAGTTCCTGATACAGAAGATTTTAAAATCACGAGAGAACACCAGCCATTCTTATGGACAGGTCCTCCGCTTAATTGTTATAAAAACATTGTGCTGGCTTCCCCTTACTAGAATGTCACATTCAAATACAACATTAAGCACGAGGGATCTGGTTATATATTCATTACAGAGTGCATGTTTGAAATGGGGGAATACAATATTAATACAAGATACACCTCTGCATCTAGAATACACTTAAATACGAAATGCCATCAAACAGTGTATCGGCTTTAATTATAGTACCATTAATAAGAGTAGAGATTTAGCTCTTACTTTCTATTAGTGTATAAATATGTATAAAAACGAATATATATATATATATATATATATATATATATATATATATATATATATATATATATATATATATATATATATATATATATATATATATAATATTACATTGTTACGTAACAGCGCATGGCGTAAGATGATCCATTAGATAACAGTATCACATAATGGAGCTTTGTATTTCAATGTTTATTCCACTGAGTGGTTCCCCTTACCATCATCTTGTTGTGGCATTGAACGTTAATTCGCTTTGACGTATCTATATTTCTTTCGCTTTATGACGTAATACGATAACAAATGAGACAGACGAGCTTTGTTTTTATAAAACTGGTGGCCCTGGGAGTAAGACTGAAGAGAGTTGGTCATAATTGTCCCGTTTCTTGTTCGTGCAATGTTGTGGTTTAAGAAGATTTATCGTAAATGAACTGTGTAAATAGATTGTTCGCAGATGATACAATACTGGCTGGGGATAGTGAAGAGAATTGCAGAGACTGGTGAGAGAGACTGAAAGTGTTTGCAAGATTAAGCGTAAGAATGAAAGAGTATTGTTGAACAGAAAGAAGCAAAGGATGATAATTTTGACGGTGGACGACATGGATCCCTAATTTCATGAAGGCATTACGGAGTCAATAATTTAATCTAAATGCAGGTGTGATGAGAGAAGCTCTGGCTAATTTTGTGGCAGCTCCCCTCCTCCCTCCTGCACAGGGCATCATCCACGTTACAGTTTGTAAGCGTGACTGTAACAGTGACAACTGTCTTTTCTTCTTTTGAGAGAAACCTCATATTAAGGGATACATGCACTTACACATATCCATTCACAGACTCACTTACAGATACTCACGCACACACACACAAATATATATATATATATATATATATATATATATATATATATATATATATATATATATATATATATATATATATATATATATATATATATATATATATATAATATATATATATGTATACATATATATATATGTGTGTGTGTGTATCTATGTAATGAGTAACAAACATCTTACATTTCTTGAGTTGCCTTTAGACAACAATGCCTTTATACACCGGAATACCAATACATAATCCAATAGTCCACCATTCACTAGACAAAGGACATTCTTGTATAAGCAAGGAGAGAACGTTCCATTGTCTTACAGTAAAAGCCTAATTTAATTACATTACTGTCGATTATTCTATTGCTCGGCGCCGTATATTTCTCTGCATCCGGTTGTAAAGGTTTATTGCTTTTTTTTTTCTTACAGAGCATAAACTGAACATGTAAATGGATACTCAAATATCAGTCATTATTTAACAGCAATAATATACGTAATTAAAGAAGATTAAAATTCATGATAATACTCAACTAATGCAAACACACACACATATGTAATAAACATACACACACACACACACACACACACACATATATATATATATATATATATATATATATATATATATATATATATATATATATATATATATATATATCAAAAATAAGTATCATAAACATGAATATATATATATATATATATATATATATATATATATATATATATATATATATATATATATATATATATATATATATATATATATTAGAAATAATCAACACACAATCACGTGAGTCAGAAATTTATTTCTGTTCCACACGTGATTGTGTGTTGATTATTTCTATCTTATTCACTCAGAAGGTATAATTCGAATGAAATGCTGTCAATTGGGTCATTGCTGAGTCGGGAAGTTGGGGAAAACACGCTGATATACAAGCAGTTAGCTTGTCGGGTAATTATACAGTTGCCCTCAGGTTCCAACTTCTTTTATAACTTGTATGGCCTAAAATTGTTTTTCAATTGAAAGACCTGAGCTCGATCCTGATGTGAGTCAGTTATTATTATTATTATTTAGTTTAACCAGACCACTGAGCTGACTTTCAGCTCTCATATATATGAAGGATTTGATTAAAATACTAGGTCAAGGGTCATGAGTCATGCGCTAGGACCCAACAGATCATCCGATACAAAGATGAATGAATTAAAATGAATTTAAAAACTGCACATAGGCACATCCTCTCATACAAGAAATACATTTATCAGACTTATACATACACACTAAAAACTCATTTTTTTTTATAAAATTCAAATGTTAAAGGGTTTTCATGCTTTTATTATTTGCTTATTTTTATATTTTGTTAAATTACAGTTCTTGAACATCAAAATTGAACGATTGAAAGTGTGAAAGATCCTGAAAAATTTCTTTCACTGATCTATTTCCAAAAGGACATTCGTTGTCGGTCATACTTTGAACATTCAGATAACACATGTCTGACAGTTATTACTACTCTGCATTCTGAGCACTTGGGAAGGCCATTGGGCTGCTCATTAATGCCCATGTGTCGGACGAGTATGGCCTATTCAAAGCCAGGCGTGTTAAAATTTCTTGTGCGTGTCTCTCTCTGATATGATGAACTCCATTTTTTTAACATTAGGTTTTATTTCTTTCAGTTTATTACTTTCCGGTTCTTCATCCCATATATATTGCCATTTTATTTATGATACCCATTTTTATGTGAGTTTACATAATTAACAGGGACATTCACATTTGATCTTGTCATGTGAGGGCTGCTTTAGCTGCTTTGTCTGCTTCTTCATTTCCTTTGATCCCTACATGCGCAGGGATCCAACATAACATTTTTTCCATTATTATATAATTTATGGAGAATATAATTTAATTTGTTGTACTATCCTTATTATTTGATTTGTAAGTTTTGAAAAACTTCTGATATGCGCTTCAGTTAAATCACTGAAAATCACAAAATTATTGAATGACAGTTGTCAAAGGTTCCAATATCTTTTATGACTTATATATATATATATATTTCAATTGAAAGACCTGGGTCACATCGATATATATATATATATATATATATATATAATATATATATATATATATATATATATATATATATATATATATATATATATATATATATATATATATATATATATATATATATATATATATATATATATAATTAATCTATGGAAGGAAAGGAGGAAAGAATCGTTTATACAAAACGTTTATTTATACTGCTAGTTGTAAATGTCCTCTCTGTATACTGTACTGTAGTTTTTCACCGTATTTTTAATTATCATGGCGGAATTAATCAACATTACGCTTTGAACGACACAGAAATACGATTTCTTTTTGATTGGAAGTGGAAATAATTCAGTGTGAACTAATGGCAACGATATTCTATTGCAGTCTGTATAAAACTCAAATATTTAAGTATACATAAAAAAATTCGGTCGTGAGTAATTTGCTAAGGGGCTGATTGGTAAAGTTTTAAAGATATATATCCGATAAATCAGTCATGCTCCGTAATTGTCTGAAATTTTTACCACAAATAACAGTGAACCGCAAATAAGAGTGAATACCTTTTCCATTGTAGCTAAAGAAAAGTTTTCCTTGTTTTTCTTAATTCTTTCTTAGTATTAAATTTCAGAAGCAACAATTGAGTATGTTAGTATCGAATATACCATTCAAGCAATGCATACTGAAGTTGCAACAAATTTGGGCTACAAATTTGGGATGATAATGTATTATTATAGATTTCACGAAAGATAATTCTAGTTAGGTGAATAAAGTGACTCATCTAATGTCTGGAAAACACGAAATCAACATACGAACGACATCATACTGAAATTCAATTTCGGACAACGAAATTGATCCTTTCCTGTGATGATATTATAAATTCTTGATGACAACATCCTGTCAATGTGGTACATGTATGTATTTTTGTTTGTTCTAACGCTAATACCAACTTTTTAGCCTAATTTTAGACTATCGATCTTTATGAATCGTGATGCAGTAGCCGACATTCTGATTTATTTTGAAACAAAACTGAAAACCTTCCCTTACTCCATCTCTCTCTATTTCTATCTATATATTTAAGACTTTTTAAGGTCATCGCTAGTTCTTTCTACTTAGCATAATACGGATAAAATATTAACTACCAATTATGCAACCGAGGAAAAAAGGTCGATGAAAGATATTCCTTAAAAGAACTAAACAGCCCTATGAAAAAGATCGCTCATAACATTGTGTTTATCAAATCGTTACATCTAAGGAAGACAGGTATATAGTGTGTTTGGGTGACCGTCCGTTCCCCAACCATGGAACCCCGATGCCTGCAAAATGACCAGGAGGCAGACACAGGCCACAAATTTATTCCCAAGTAACACGCCACACTGAACACAGGAGCAGCTATAAACACAACAAAATAAGAAAGGGAGTTTTTGCTGGTATTATTATTATTATTATTATTATTATTACGAAGAAAAACACCTATTCATATGGGAAAATCCCACAGGTGCCACTGACTTCAAATTCAAATTCAAACTTAAAAAGAATATGGTGTTGAGTTGCAAGGAGTTGCAGAAGGTAACAGGAAATACAGAAAGAAGAGATCATTTATTGGAAAAAAAGATTGATCAATCAATTGACGAAAAAAAATCGATCAAAGTATAAATAAATTATTAAAATACAAGTTAAACTGTTTAAGGGTGGTAATGCACTGCATCTATGTTTCAACTTTTGAGGTTCTAATTGCACAACATTTTCAGGGAGACTGCAAAGAAAAATGGTAAAATAGGAAAGTGATTACGACAAATATAAGGAAACGTTTTCCTGACGTTGGTCAATGATTACCTAATGGTAACCAGTAAAGGATTTCCTAACAATTTAATTGCTGGTTCAATCAGCGAGTGAGACTAAATAAACACAACCACTCTCTCCACAAATATACCAATGCTGACCCTTGAAGCTTTGGCATAGGAGCAAATCAGATTCGCCTTAAGGTTCAGGAAGATATTTAAACAGATACGAATTTCTTAATGAAGTGTTTGCATCTTAGGAAAATCAAAGTTGTATCAGCAATTCAATACGATGCAGCATACGATTTCGTTTGCAACGCCCCCCCCCATCCCACACACCTACACTTGAAAGAGAACATTCCTGAGGACTGAAAGTATGGTATACGTACAATCTACTGTCTTCATCAAATAAACCTGTTCGCATGAATGAGTACCTGGATACAGAACACAAACGGATTATCTCCACTCTCCTATATAACAAACATACATTAAAAAATAAATTTGAAGTTACCACATAAAACTGAAATCCTTGGAACCATCAGGATAGCCATCTTTTGAATTTTTTGTGACACTGCATGAATGAATGATCATTCTATTTTTCTATACCAAGCAAGCATCGGGCATTGCAACAAAAGAAAATAGAACAAGACTAAAAAGATTTGGCGAAAAAGGGAATTTTCAAAAGAAAACAAAAGAAAATAGAATAAGACTGAAAAGAATTAGCGAAAAAGAGAATTTTCGCTTTTTCTATTCCAGGAAAGAAACCCATTCAAGTTACCGTGTTCAGTTGGGTACAGAGATTTTTCCTTACCATAATACAGCTCTGTACACAAAATTAGAAAAAAATGCACCGGGGTCGAATTTCCTGATAAAAAGCGCGAATATTTCTAACCTGGGTGAACTGTCCTGGCCGAAATCGCCAGTGGCCGCACAAGAACTGAATCCATCCCCTGTCCTCAGGAATAATGGGTTGCTGAAGATTATTTGGATTCGAAACAATTTATTTGAAACCCTACACTATAATGCAGGAATATCATTGCCACAAAACTGCACTCAAGTGACATATACATATATATATATATATATATATATATATATATATATATATATATATATATATATATATATATATATATATATATATATATATATATATATATATATATATAATATATATGTATGTATGTGTGTGTGTCGGCCGACTGGTTTTATGTATATATGTATATACGATATATATATATATATATATTACCCGACTTTTCGTTCGACGTCACTATCGTCCTCGTCTTTTGGTCCTCCGTCATTTTGTCCGATTTTTTTTTTTTTGTCCAATTGTAAATATAACTCCTTAGAAAAACTATAACGAACCTCGTTAAAGTTCTGCTCTGTTAAAAGTTGTTATTGTATTGTTAAAACCTTATGATAAAGTAGCATACTCTCTCTCTCTCTCAAGTCAGCCCTTCGTTGGCTGAGTCGGTAAGACTGTCACTCGATGGGCCGGAGTTCGATTTTCTCCGGAGGTCACTTTCCTCGTTGCTGATGAAGAGTTAGAGGTTATTTTGTGATAGAAATTTTTTTGTCGCAATTGTAAATAAAATGTAAAAGTTCTGCTAGCCACTGTAAAATAAGTTTAATCCTATTGTTAAAAGCCCTAGGAGAGCTGTTAATCAGCACAGTGGTCTGGTAAAACTAAGGTATACTTTTTTTTCTCTCTCTCAAGTCTGGTACTGTATATAGAAATTGCTAAAATTTAATGTGAACTTTCTGAATTTGCCCATCCCGAACTGGCAAAGTTCAGTGTGTCGCCCAAGAACAGAAGAAAGTAGTTGATGAAAGTAATTACATCTACGATTTTCATTCAAGCAATACAAAACTAGGAGGAAAAGAATGCTGGAGATGTGACAAAAGAAGGCTGGCTGTGTTCAGTGCGAATTCACATGGTAACGGAAAACAATGAGCCGAAAATTACTTTTTCTAGTGAGCACCTTCATCCAGCTGATGTAGATTCATTATATGCTAGAAAAGCAGTTGCAGAAATAAAGCATGAAGCAGCGGAAAACATAGCAGCAAGTTCGCGTAGCACAATAGCGGCCAAGTTTACGCAACTAACAGAAAATACTTGCTCTCAACTTCCTAGGTTGCCCGTACTTTCAAGGACTATTCAATGTGCCGACCAAAAAAATCTGGATTTCCAGCTTATCCAGCGGCTAGACACGGTTTTGAAATCCCTGACGAATATTGTAAACTTGATAATGGTGAACAATTTCTGAGATATGATTCGGGCGTCGAGGATCAACAGCGCTTACTAGTATTTGCATCAGAAAGTGCTCTTCAGGATATATATAGCATCATATCGTCATTGGTCATCTGATGGAACTTTCAAAATTGTGCCGGAACAGTGGTTTCAACTGTTTTGCATTCATGCACAAGTTAAATGTAGCAGTTTATCTGTTGTGGCATGTTTGTTTCATTTGAGCCAATCAGTGCTTCGAAAAATTACAGATTTTGGCCTCAAAGAAAAACACAATATAGACTGAATTCCGTCTTAAAATTCGATGTTTTTCAGCATTAGCCTTCCTCCCCGTTGAAGATGACGTCGAAGAGCCTTATGAGGATTATTGAATAGAAGATGATGAAGAAATAAATACCTGCTGAATTCATCGCTTACTTCGACTTGACTTCCACAGGCGGCATTGTGAGAGGAGGACGAGGTGCTAGACGAAGGACAGAACCACCTACTGTACAGTACATTCCCGATCGCTGTATGGAATGTTAATCAGCGTATATATTCTTCAAGATCTACCAAGAACAAACAATGGTGCAGAGGAGAGGGCTTTCATTCTGCCATAAACCGTTTGGCGGGTGGAGCACATTTCAATATTTGGAAATTAATCAAAACTCTGAAGGAAGAGGAAGGGTTGTTAAAGGTAAAAAGACTCAAATTCTTCGGGGAGATCTGTCAAATTCATGGACGCGATATAAAAAAAAAATGCCTGAACGCCTCAAAAGACTGGTCATTGAATATGGTTCAACAAACAGAAAAATTGATTTTTTGAGGAATGTGGCATATAATTTGCATCAGTTTTAAGTGACCATAATAAATCTTTAGTTATATGTTATTACTTTTCTTAAATGACTTTTTTAAATGCATTTTTCCATTGTATTTTACTTGCATCCTATCAATAAAATTCTCAATGATTATTTGATCTCGATATTCCCTTTTTTTATAGTTTATTTAATGGTGATCATAATAAATCCTTAGTTATATCTTATTACTTTTCTCAAATGCCTCTTTTTTTAAATATATTTTATCGCTGTATCCTACTTATATCCTATCAATAAAATTCTCAAAGATTTTTTGCTCTTGATATTCACCCTGTTTCTTCATTGATTTTTATTTAGTGATCATAATAAATTGGACAAAATGTCGTTGGACAAAAAAAAAAAAATCTGACAAAAAGACGTAGGACCAAAAGACGTGGACGAAGTGACGTTGGACGAATACACATAGCAACACAATATATATATATATATATATATATATATATATATATATATATATATATATATATATATATATATATATATATATATATATATATATATTGGTATATATATAAACAAGAATTTACGTGAAAGTTGATCATAATTTATGAGAATTATTAATATAAGTGTTTATAACCTCAATAAAATCAACACTGAAAACTTATATCGGTTTAAATGTGGTTTAGAGTCCTGTGTTCATTTTAAGCCAAACGTATCTTAATCATAACTTGCCAATAAAATGTAAATTCTTAAGTATCCTTTGGCATTACCATCATCATATCTAACTACTTAATCCACAAAAAATAAAAAACATTCGTAGTTCTGGGCGCAACTTTGGATGGATGGATGGATGGATGGATGTATGATATTTAGGGCAAAAGCCCAGGCACTGGGGCCAACAAGGCCATTCAGCGCCGTAATGGAAAGAAAATAATGTTAAAGTTATGAATTCATGAAGGAAATGATTAATAAATAAAATGAAGTGATGTGACCAATAAATAAGGGTATGAAGTTTAATGAATGATGTGCTATATACATAAAAAAAATTAATGTCATTAAAATTCTACGTGATGTAATAAATTATTAAATAAAATTAAATATCGTTAAAAATTTTAATACACTTTAAAAAAGAGATGATAGCAGAAATATCTGCTTCATCTCCCAAAATATCAAACAGGGATTTACCCTGAAAATATCTCTCTTTGGTTAAAATATCTGGGGCAGACCACCAGAATGTGCTCCACTGTTAGTGTCTCGTCACAGTAAGCACACTCTGGAGGGCTGCTTCCTTCAAAATAAACTGATGGGTCAGACGAGTGTGCCCAATCCTTAATCTCGTTAAAATAACCTCTGTTCGTCTGTCAAGCTGGAATGACGAAGACCACGGTAGTACATTATCCCTAATATTTCTATATTTCTTATTATTGGCAAGAAGGGAGAAGTCCACCTTTCTTGCCATTTATAAAACATAAGATCTAATGGGACCTTTTAGATCTGTATGAGGCACTTTTCCAAAAGAGGTTTCTGATAAAATACTAGCAGCTTTCGCTTCCCTGTCTGCCATCTCGTTTCCGCGAATCCCCACGTGAGAAGGGACCCAACAGAAAGAGACTGATTTACGTCGACAATATATACGAAAAAGCCACTCCTGAACTTTTTGAATTAATGGATGAAAGCTATTAAATTTTTAATAGCTTCTAAGGTGCTTCTAGAGTCTGAGTATATGACAAAATTAGAGTCACTACTTTGAAAAACTAAATCTAGGGCAGACACTACGGCTGTTAATTCGGCAGTAAATATTGATGCAGAGTCAGGTAATTTAGCTGTGTACGCTGTATCACCAAGGATAACAGCGCAACCAACACCACTATCTGACTTAGATCCATCTGTATAAATTTTTGTAAAATTAGTATGGGTAACATCGTGCTCTAAGAATTTTCCCCTAATCTCTTCTACAGTGCAGTCCTTTTTGTTAAACAGTTTCTTACATATTGATGCTTCTGGGATAAGCCATGGAGGATTTACAGGATATTCTACTTCCAGGACTTTCTGGGATTTAAGGTGATTATTCCTAACATCCTCATTCAGTCGAATTTGGAATGGTTTAGAAGCTCTTGTACCAGAAAAACTTGAGAGTCTGTTTCCTTTAGTGCTTGAAAGGAGGGATTTTTGGGAGCACTTTTCATTCTAGCCATGTATCGCAACCCTAGCTCTTGCCTTCTTAGATCAAGGGGTAAATGATCTGTGTCGACATAAATGCTTTCAACAGGCGAAGTTCTAAAAGCCCCTGAGCATATTCTCAACCCCATGTTGTGTACAACATCCAGTTCCTTTAGCTTGGTTTTACAGGCTGAGGAATAAATCTGACAGCCATAGTCTAGCTTAGATCGACACAGAGAGTCATATAGCCTCAGAAGGGATTTCTTATCAGCCCCCCAACTAAATCCAGAGACAACCTTTAAAATATTCATAGATTGTTTAACATTAAACTTTAGGGCATTTATGTGGCTAGCCCATGTTAATTTATGGTCAATAGTCATCCCCAGAAATTTAACTTCACTCTCGTAAGGAAGGATGGACCCTTTTAAACTAAGTGTGGGAACCTCTTCCACACGCCGGCACCTGGTGAATCTTACTGCAACTGTTTTGGAAGAGGAGAATTTGAAACCATTCTCATCAGTAGCGTTAATAGACCTTTGCAAATGTTTACATACAGACAAGGAATCATATCCTGTGCAGTATATTGCAAGGTCATCGACAAAAAGCGAGCATTTAACAGGGGCGAGATTTTTTCAATCACACTATTTATTGCCACTGAAAAAGTGTTACACTTAAAACGCTTTCCTTGGGGAACTCCTTCCTCCTGCATAAAAGGTTGGGAGAAGGAGTCCCCCCTCCTACCTTAAAAAGTCTGTCTGATAAAAGGAATATATAAACCTGACCATTCTTCCACATATGCCCATCTTGTGCAATTGTTTCATGATGCCAATTCTCCAGGTAGTGTCATATGCTTTCTCCAAGTCAAAAAATATGCCAATGGTCTGACACTTTTTGGCGAATCCTTGCTGGATTTGGTTGGTCAGCCTCAGCAAGGGATCAAGGGTGGAGCGGTTTTTTCTGAAACCAAATTGAAATGGCGATAGTAATCCTTTGGTCTCCAGGTGCCAAACCAGTCTAGTATTTATCATTTTCTCCATCAGCTTACATACACAGCTGGTAAGAGCTATTGGTCTATAGCTGGTGGCTTGGGAAGCATCTTTATTAGGTTTTTAACAGGGACAATTATGGATATTTTCCAGTCCTTGGGTAAAATTCCAGTTTCCCATATTTTGTTTATAATCTTCAGTAAATATTTTTGGCATCATCTGGGAGGTGTTTCAGCATTTCATATATGATTGTATCCTCACCTGGAGCTGTGGATTCACTTGAGGAGAGCGCCTCACGAAGTTCTCTTAGGGAAAATTTGTAGTTGTATGGTTCAGATTTTCCCGAATCAAACTTCAGACACATTTCAGAATTCCTAATTCTTTGAAATTCTGGACAATAATTGTTAGGGCTGGAAACTTTAGAAAAGTGTTTTCCTAGCTCATTGGCAACTTCAGTGGGCTCTGTGATTAGAGTGTCATTTATTTTTAATGAGGGCAATGGTGACGCTACAAATTTTCCACTCAGTTTCCTTATTTTGCGCCACACCACTCTTAGTGGGGTCTTGGAGTTTATTCCATTAATATAGTAAAGCCAACATTCTCTTTTGGCTTTCTTATAAAATCGCCGCTGCTTGGCTAAAGCACGTTTGTAGATTAATTTAGACTGAGGGGAGCCACTAGTTTTGTAACGTCTGTAGCATTTCCTAGTCACTTTTCTCAGAATACCACATGTCTTATTCCACCAGGGAACTGCAGGTCTACGAGGTTTGCCTTTTGTTTTTGGAATCGAGCTTTCAGCACTCTTCAAAGTAGATTCAATAAAGTAATCATAGGCATCTAGATGAGAATGAAAGGACTCAAACTCCTATCTAGATTGACACCCTTACTAAATTTATCCCAGTCTGCGTCCTCTACCTTCCACTTAGGTAAAACTTCAGATGGAGCATTCAGAGCATATTTCAAATGGATCGGGTAGTGATCACTTCCATTTAAATCTTCATTAACAGACCAATTAAAATCAAGGTGGATACTAGTTGAAGAAATACTAAGGTCCAGTGCAGAGAAATGATTATCGTGAATGTTGTGGAAAGTCATTGACCCATTATTATGCAGGGTAACATCATTCCTGTCAATAAGGTCTTCGATTAATTTCCCTTTACTACCTAAAAACCGACTTCCCCAAAGGGGGTTGTGGGCATTAAAATCACCTAGCAGAAGTAAAGGAGCTCGAAGTTGGTCAATTAACGACTGAATATCTCCAATGTTAAAATCAAGGTCTGGTGGAAGGTATAAGGAGCAGATTGTTATCCTCTTTTCCAAAATGACTGAAATAGCGACAGCTTGTAGTGTTGTATTTAATTGTATTGTGGAGTGCTGTAGAGATTTATTAATAATAATTGCAGCACCTCCATGGGCACGATCACCAATTGGGGGATATGATTTAAATATTGAATAATTTAGTCCAGGATTATAAACAGAGTTGCCTAACATTGTTTCCTGTAGGCATATAATCCCTGGATTAAATTCATGCATTAAAACTTTAAGGTCTTCTGTACGGGCTCTGAGACCTTTACAGTTCCACTGAAGAATATCGAGCAAGAATGCTAAGGTGGTAAAATGTGCTACTTCCCACTCCTTGGCGGGGAAGTACTGTTCCTAGGGTGGAGTGGGAAATTCTCCTTTATAAGAGATTGTTTTCTTAATCCCTTTTCATCTGAATTCTTGTTCAGGGTCTTTGGTTGATCTTCATATTTTTTTATTATGAACCTGATGTTCAGAATTATTGCTGTGGTTCTGTGCACCACTAATCCTATTTGTCTTAGGGCGGCAAGACTGAATTGAACTCAGATGTTTTTGTTCTGAAACTACTTTTGGAACCACCTTTCTAGGAGGAGAGATGTCTTCCAAAACACTGAACCCATTTGAAGTTTTTATTATAAAATTATCATTATTTGGGGAACTATTTCTTGTGCGTTTCTTGGTAGTTGCAACCGTAGTTTTATTATTATTTTTGTTTGTGGCTGTGGCGATTGATGGCTCTGAACTAGCTATCTAATTGGGATTGTTCCTTTAGCTTATTTTGGTTTGAAGTATTTTCAGAATATTTTCCTGAATTATTGGCTGATTTTGGCACCCTTATTTTTGGAGATGAATCGACAGCTGTGGATGTGGTGGAAGATAAATTTTCTGTGCTTTTGGAAGTACAATTTTTGCTATTGGACTTCAAAGCACTTGCTGACGAAAGTTTCTCACCAGTTTGGAGATTTTCATTATTATTTATGGTTCGAGAAATACCAGGTTTGTGATATCTTCCATCAGACACAGTTATTGGTGGCCTTACATTGTTGGAAGTTTTCATAAGTTTTATTACAGAAGCATACGTAGTGTTGGCACTTTTGTTTGCCCCCATTACCGTGCGCTTTGCTTCACTAATGCTAATATGTGCATTATCTGCCACTGCCAACACTTCCCGTTCAAATTTATATCTGGGACAAGCCCTAGAGTTTGGTGTGTGATCACCCTTGCAAAGAAAACAGTATCGGGCTGCTTTGCAATCATCAAAATTATCGTGCTCTGCAGAGCACACAGGACATCTTTATTGTTATCGCAAGAGTTTTGAATGTGGCCATATTCAAAGCATTTGCGACACTGTCTAGGACTTCTTTTATATTTTTAACCTGCATCCTCTCATGGCCAACAATGATGGTATCAGGTAGGTAATTGGAGGAGAAGGTTAAAAGGATAGCTGCATCACCACCCAGTTTTTTTACATGAGATACACAAGGAGGGCATCGATGGAGAATCTCTTCCTCTTTAAAAACATGCAAATCTTTTGAGTAAACTACTTTCAGTGCATTAAAAAATCTGTGAGATGAAATAGATTCAGTATTTCCACTTTCAAGAGGTTTAAAGTTAGCTAACAGAACTGCTTGAGTCTCATTTCCAGCTTTTATTAGAAGGTTCTTTCCATACCGTTTCAAATTTCCAATGGGAATGGAACCAACCTTGCTCTCAATGCAGTCAGCAGCTTTTATCAGATTTTTCCCTCCCTCCTTGTAGATAGCAACATGCCATAAAGGGGGAGGAAGAGCTCTGGTACATGGGACTGGTCCATGTTCTTCAGCCTTTGGAACAAAGTCAAATGGCTCATCATTCAAGTTTTTCACTGAAAACACTTTCGTGCTGACAACTGAGTCATTTAGAATGTGGCCATGGAGTCTTTGTTGTGCCTCACTAGCTTCCAAGGGAGAGGAAAATTTGATAAAAGCACAAAATGACTGCTTATCTTTTTCTAGAATTAATTTAATTCTTTCCACTTTGCCGAATTGCTTCACTACACTGTATAAACATTCGTAATCTAATGATAAGTTTACATTAGTGCAATAAAGGACCCTATTATTTGAATCAAATCCACCAGATTTATTAACACCCTGGTGTCTCAGTGTTTGGTTCTGTCCAACAGCCAAGCCCATATCCATGTTCATGCCAGAAGTCGTTGCCAGTGCCGTTAAGTCGTCGGATCCAGGGGGGGAGAACTAAAAGCCAAATCCATAAGTTTAAACCAGTCCACATGCAAAGGTCCAAAAGTGCACACCCGACACCCAAGAGCCCCCGCACAGACCCCGACAGCATATCAAAAAAGGACAAACTGGGCAGCTCTACTGCTCAGCTTCCCCACCCCAACACACTCCCAAAGCCTGCGAAGAGACCCCAAGATGCCAAGCATGCACACATCAGACCACCACACACAAACTGGTTCATCCACCCACCCAAAACTGCTTGGTCATATCAAGAAAGTATCGTAGATCAGTCAGGTATTCGCATTTCTCCACCAATGGCACAAGTGAGAGTTGACTCCCAACAGTCCACCCCATACCCTACCCTTTCAGGATAGCACCAGTACGCTTGCAGTGGCCCAGGTATAAGCCAATCCGCCTGCTGGGAGTTCTGCCCCACTAATGGGGACTGACTCCCCACTCCAACCATCGTACTGGTGGGCTTCCGGACAAAAGCCAGGAGTCCCACCTCCAAAACCAGCCCCTGGATTCCGATGGGCTGATCCCCAGAGATGGTTCCGCCCTCAAGATAGCAGTGGAAAAATCCCATCACCATCTCTTAGGTCCAAACTATCTCGGGTGGCGACTCAACCACCACAACTCCCACAATTAGCTTTGAATGCGAACCCCTTCCAAAAACGATCCCTTCTCAGACTCACCTAAGCAGTAAAATTTTTGTGAATGTGGAAATGTCCACGCCATTTTAAACCAAAAACTATGTAGGATGATTCGTCAGGACCCGGGCCCAAAGGCTTTGGCATTACCAGCCCTCACCTCGTCAAGGCGCCCTACTCGAGGGGCGTGTTTTGGAGATCAAGAAATAATTCCTCGATGAGACGAAACAAATCGATCACCATCCAAGCGTGAGTGAATATTAGCAGACTAAATGTTTCTGTGACAAAACTACCCGCCATTAAAAAATTACTCGCGACGTAATCACCATATTTTTCACAGTGTTCATCTCAAGCCAAACGTATCTTAATTATACCTTGCCAATAAAATACATATTCTCAAGTACCTTGAGGTATTACCATCATCATATCCGAGTACTTAATCCACTAAAAAATCACCATATATCGACAATTTCTATATTAGACCATTCAGACTTCAGCTTGCACTCACTTTCCCTCAGAAACGTCAAATAAAGGAAACTGAAAGGCGTTCCTTAACACATACAGGAAACCGAAAACAGTTGCAACCCTTTTTACGGTGTCTAAAATTACAGTTGTGATAATAATTTAATATCTATATAGCCAACGGACACTATCTTAAGTAGCTGCTGGCTAAGATTTTTTTTTTCGTTCTAATGCGAACTTCCTCATTAATTCGTTCGTTTTTTCTTCGCTTTTACCTTTGGAACTCGCTATGGCGACTGCTTCGTGACGTTACGGTGACGTATTCCTTATAAAGTCGGTTTAAATGAGGTCTGAAATTAATTATCGTGTAGTTAGGTAATCCACCACCACGCACACCACTTCACCATACTATAAAATCCCTCTTACCAAAGGTTCTCTCTCTCTCTCTCTCTCTCTCTCTCTCTCTCTCTCTCTCTCTCTCTCTCTTTTCAAGGCATCACTCAAAGAATCTGGAGCGGAATTTATCTAAGAGGTTTTTAACTATTGCAAGTAAATTCCTGCTTGCAATCTCTTTCTCTCTCTCTTTCACTTTATCCCTCTTTCTCATTTATAAACTCCCTTTATGAATGGGGTTGGGGACCAAGTCACACTAGAAAAAACCCGAGAAAGTTTGCCACTGCAAGTCTCTCTCTCTCAACATTTAAAATCAGATAGTGCCAGGATATACGTATACGTGTATATCTCTTGTTTATTTAAAGTAATGAATTCAAGATAGAATTATTAATCAAAGGAAAGAAAAGTATTTTCGATGATAATACACATACTTTACACGACAAAACAATTCAAAGGGGACTAAGGAAAATTTTTCTGACTTCATAAAAGTTCTTCCAGGCATCTCATTGGGCATTGATCTACTATATATATATATATATATATATTTATATATATATATGAGGTTGATCATATATATATATATATATATATATATATATATATATATATATATATATATATATATATATATATATATATATATATAAATATATATATATATATATATATATATATATATATATATTACATATTGCATTGTATATATCACCCCTGGGCTTCGAAAAAGGCTGGTTGTCCTTGGTGATTTGACTGTCAAGCCGAGTGTTTTACATCTAGAAAGGGCAGTTTCAGGAGAGTATATTTTTTATGTGATGGAACGGGCAGCCAAACAATGTTATCTATCTTACATCTTGCTTTTAGGATTGGGGATCGTTTGCCGGTATGTGAAAATGTGATAATTTCCCTGGAAAAAATATCCTCTCTTAGGTTAGTTAAAGATGTTCAGTTATTATGATCATAGTTATTTAATAACTCTCATTCCATCTTTGGGGGATAGCAAATATACAGTAAAAAATATACAGTAATATATTTTACAGTGAATATTTTTCAGTATGGCACAAGCCAGCGTTGTTGGATCAGACACCCAAAAATTCGGGAGGTGGTAAATATCTGATACCATCTCATCAATGGAAACGTCTCTCTTGCAATCTCATAATTATGTGGTTGAAGCAAATCAACCCTTTGGTTGGAATAAAAGACAGATTCTAAGAAACAATACAACATTTTCTAAATCTTAATAACATTTACGTATTATTTTCGTCCTCCATAGCCACCATCGTTATTAGTGTTTTTGGTATTCCCGAAAGTTATTAAAACCTCCGAAACTATTGCTTATTTCAATCATCTATAAATAAATAAAATATATTTGCACTCAATATAAATAAAATATATTTGCATATATGAGTGACCGACTGAAAACTTGAAATTGGAGAGTCAGTATATAGTTTTCATGAGTTTCTGATCCACCTCGCTTCGCTTGCATATCTTGCTTTCCAGCCTCTTCCCTTTGTTTACACCAAATTTATACTTCTTAATTAAACTGCTTGAAAAGATTTTCATTTCTTTAAAAGTAAACATCCTTTTATTTGTAAAAGCTGGAAGAGTTAATGTTTTGATAAGGAAGCTTAGAAGCCCCTAATATATGAAGAGAATAAAAGACAGAAAATAATATAAGCAGAGTAGTGTTAAGCAACATGAACATTATAAAGTAAGTCAGAGTGAGTGAAATTTGTGGTTTTGGTTGTATCAGTAATTCGCCCCAGATGTTATCATAGAATTCAAGGCGTTGTAGTAGTAGTAGTAGTAATAATAATAATAATAATAATAATAATAATAATAATAATAATAATAATAATAATAATAATAATAATAATAACAATAATAATAATAAATGCATTTACATGAGAATTTAATTTTTTTATTTCTAAACATTACCTGCTTTCTATAACACATTTATTAATAACATTAATTATTATTATTATTAAAATAGTTTAACCAGACCACTGAGCTGACCATCAGCTCTCATAGGGCTGGCCCGAAGGATTAGGATGGAATGACAAGTCTAGGCTAGAAGCCTAGCACTGGGACCTAATAGGTCACTTGTCAATGATGATAAACGAAAATGAAAATGAAATTAAAAGCTGTATTATTATTATTATTAAAATAGTTTAACCAGACCACTGAGCTGACCATCAGCTCTCATAGGCCATTGAAGGATTAGGATGGAATGACAAGTCAGGCTAGAAGCCTAGCACTGGGACCTAATAGGTCACTTGTCAATGATGATAAACGAAAATGAAAATGAAATTAAAAGCTGTAAAAAGGCATACACTTTCATACTGGAATCACACAATAAATACATTTAAACTCATGCTTCCATACATACTCACTAAAAAGGTATATTAAAATTTAAAATAAATTAAGTAAAATCATAAAATTTACTTGTTTTAAAATTCATTATACTGATTGATTGTTTTTTTCTTATATTTTTCCAATTAATTTGCAGCTTCTCATGGACATTAAAATGGGTGTTCTTGAGAACGTTGAAGATTCTGACAAAATTTCTTCTATCGGTCTATTTCCAAAATTTGATAATCGCTGCAGGTTATATTTTGGACATTCACACAGTATATGCTTAACTGTTATCAGCACATTGCAATCTGGGCATTTGGGAAGAGGGCCACATGGACTGTTCATTAAGTGTCCATGTGTCAAACGAGTATGGCCTATTCGAAGACGTGTCGGAATTACTTGTGCTTGTCTCTCTCTTTGATATGACGAATTCCATTTTCCAACACTGGATTTTATCTGTTTTAATTCATTATTTTCAGGTTCTTCGTTCCATATATTTTGCCATTTTTTTACAATGACTGTTTTTATATATTTTGTATAGTCATTGATGGGGATGTCTACATTTGCTCTTGTCATGTGGACCGCTTCTTTAGCAGCTTTATCAGCCTCTTCATTTCGCTTAATCCCTACATGGGCAGGGATCCAACATATTTCAATATTTTTTCCCTTATTATACAATTTATGGAGTGAGAACTTTATATGTTGTACAATATTATTTTTGGGATTATAGCTTTGAATAGCTTCTATAGCACTTCTGGAGTCGCTATAAATTACAAAATTATTATATGAGACTTCTCTAATTATTTTTATGGCTGATACTATTGCACATAACTCAGCTGTAAATACAGAGGTTTTATCTGGGAAAGATTTGTTTTGGGATACCGCAGCATATCC
The DNA here is from genome assembly GCF_040412425.1 of Macrobrachium rosenbergii. Taxonomy (NCBI): domain Eukaryota; kingdom Metazoa; phylum Arthropoda; class Malacostraca; order Decapoda; family Palaemonidae; genus Macrobrachium; species Macrobrachium rosenbergii. Next base: position 1,396,725 of record NW_027100725.1, read on the forward strand.
CACTCCGTATTGTGATTTAGATCCGTCAGTGTATATTGCGTAATGTGGACCTTTTCGGATTATATGCTCTACTGCATGTTGTCTTCCCTGTGGAACACCATTTTCTAGAGGAAATGTTCTAGACAGAACATCATCAATTCTCACCTGAAAACTGCGATTTGTCAAAAAGTTTTGTATAAACCTAGGTAAATGTCCACAGATGTTGTTGTTTTGTAAAGTTTTTAATATAGCATACCTCCATGTAGTGTCGTATGCTTTTTCAATGTCAAAAAAGACAGCTACAGTAATTTGTTTTCATTCAAAACCTCAGCGTATATGGTCTTCTAAGTTACAGAGAGAATCTAATGTAGATCTGTTACACTGTGACCCAAACTGAGTGGGAGTTAAAATTTTATTTTCTTGTATGTGCCATGTTAGTCAAGCATTTACCATTTTTTCTAGTAATTTGCACAAACAACTTGTTAAAGAAATTGGTCTGTAATTGCTTACATTACTGGGATCTTTTCCAGGTTTGGGGATTGGAATAATTATAGCTTTACGCCATTCATCAGGAAATAAATTTCGAAGCCATAAGTGGTTATAAAACTCTAACAAGTATGTCTTTGCCAAAGGTGCTAAATGGCATATCATTTCAAAACAAATATTGTCACCTCCAGGGGCAGATTTATTGCTGTTCAACAGAGCAAATTCTAGCTCTTCCATACTAAATTTTCTATTATAATATATATCTTCTACTGTTTCAAAATTTATTGTTATTAATTCTATATTATTTTTCTTTGTTCGGAAATGCTCATCTAAATTTTTTTGTTGCTACTTACTTTTGCTAAATTTTCACCTATTACATTACTAATTTCTTTAGGATCAAGTATTCTTTTCCCATCTTTTATTATGGCATGTCTAGGTGGTTTCACATGGGTACCATTTATTTTCCTGAATTTTTCCCATATTTTTTGTATGGGAGTATTTTTAGAGAGATCTGATACATATTTTTTCCATGAAATGATTCTTCCTTGATATTTTATTATAATTACTTCTCTTTTAAATTTTTGCAGATATTTTATTATACAGAGGTTTAATGTATCAATTTCTAATAATAATATAGTCAGTTTTTGTAAGGTTCCTTCTAATATTGGTAATGTTTTGTTTAATTTACTGAATTTTCTATTCAAATTATTTAGTCGTCTTCCAATTTGGTGTTTTATTTTTATTAATTCTGTTAGTTTTTCAGACCACCATGGGACTTTTGTGTTTTGTCGGATGAGGTTTGGATTTTGGTATTGCTTTAATCAGCAGCATTTGTAATGAAATCAACAAGAAATTCATTAGTTTCATTATGGTCTTTCACATATTCAAATGGTGGGATATTCCTGGTGTGGAATTCATATTGTTCCCAATCTGCTTTATAAATGTTATATCGAGGGGCATGTTTGGTGGGGTTATTTTGTAATAAAGAAATTAATATTGGGAAATGATCACTTGTATGCAAGTCATCTACTGTATTCCAGTCCAATCTGTCTACTATGTTTGCTGTACATAGAGTTAAGTCAATTGAGGAATATGTTCCATGTGTTTTAGAAAAATATGTGCTGATTTCGTCATCATTTATACAGCACATGTCATATGAATCTATGAATTCCCTATTTTAATTCCTGCTCTATTTGATTCTGTACAATTACAGTCCCACATTGGGTTGTGGGCATTAAAATCACCTACTATTAACGTTGGTTCCTTAGTATTATTAAGTAATTCTTTGATTTTGTCAACGTCATAATTTTTATTAGGTTGATTGTACAAATTATGAATTACATAATTATCGTTTTTTATTCGTATTCTAATACTCGACGTTTGCAGATCAGTAAATTTTACAGGTACTTTGTCATAACATACTTTGTTATGTACATATATAGCAGTACCTAAATTTCCCTCTTCCTCTCTTGATGCAGATGCTAAGGTATATTTACCTATCGTTAATATTGTTTTGTTGACATATTGCAAACATAATATCATTGGTTCATATTCTTTTAATAACCGTTGTATTTCTCCTAGGTGTAATCTGGTCTGTAGACCATTTACGTTCCATTGTATAATATAACTATTGAAAATATTTTTGATAGCGGTCGGGTTTTACTCTTTTTTTGTATTATCAATTTGGAATTTTTCTAATAATTTACTCACGACATTCATCTGTTTTTCCTTATAATAGACTAAGTGCTCAATGCACATGCACCTTTTTCATGGTTACTCAAATCTGAGTTTTCTTTTTTTCTATATTTCATAAAATTTCTTATAATGTTTGTTAAACCATCTTTTTTTTGTTTTGTTGTTATTGAACAATCGAAACAATCATTGTTCCCATCCAGTGGGTTGTTGCCTCCTTTGTTTTGTTTTTTTTCTTTCTGGCGAGCTGACGTCTGGTGAATGGCGTCAGACTTCTCCAGTCAGACATCGTAACAGCAACAAGTCAGGTTTCTTTCAGCTTCAACGAGCCAGGTTCTGGAGGGCAGAACGACCGATGGTTATTTTAGCAGATAAAGCAGGTATCAGTTGTTTTTGTTTCAGGTCCTTCATCAGCAGAGCAGAGCAGCAGAGAGTTTCTTGAGGAATAGATGGTTGCCGTGTCGTTTTGTGGTGGTCGTCGTAAAAGGACATCAATACGTGTCTTTAAGGACGAGATGGTTGCCGTGTCGGCTCTGTCTTTAGTAGGTCGTCGTAACTGGAGGAGGACGTCATTTCAAATGTTTCTTGGAAAAATATTGGTTGCTATTTGTCGGCTCTTTATTCTTGGTCATTTTATTTTTTACCGGAGGAGGACGTCAGCACTTTTCTGAGGACATGATGGTTGTCTTCTGACTCTGTCAGCTCTTGTTATTGAAATTGTCCTGCAGTGTTCCTTTGAGCTGCCAGTTTATGAATTTAGTTCTGCTGCCTGGGTATTGTTTATATTTTTGAATGGCTTATTAATTTGCTTTCGTAATGTTAACTGTTTTGGTTTTATATGTAGATTTTCCTGACTCTGTTTAATGCCTATTGTGTTTGTCATTTGTAATGTCTGTTGAGCATACCGTTTCATTTCTACAATTTTTGTATGTGTGCCCATACTTACTGCAATTTTGACACTGCAGTGGCTTTGGGACATAGGGTCTCAACTCTCTATTTTGGCCTAAAATTTTTATTTTTTGAGGTAGATCTTCACCCTCAAATTTTATTTTTGCTATTTTTAACGTTTGTCTATTGCTGTTTTTACTTGGTACACCATATATACCTCACAATCTTGGACCTTTGGGTATCTTTTTTGAGAGAGTCCAATAGCATTTTCTTATCGACTGGTTCGTTATTGTTTTCAGGAAGTACAATGGTACCCTGAATACTGTTCATAGTTTCGTGTTTTTTTACTTTATTGTTAATATTGTCTATTTTCTCAAAGACAAATAGTCCTCGGACTGACTTTTTGTTGTGGCTTCTATAAGCCAAGTTTTTCCTTTATTTGTCTAAACGACATATCTGTCGTTGGATGTCTATTCAATAAAAAATTTTCTAGTTTTAAGGCTGAAATATTTTGGTCAGTTTCCATGGTTAGAAACCTTGACCAACTTCCACTCCCAAAGAGAGAGTCGAAGTGAGTCAAGGTTGGGTCAAGACGATATTTACTTCTTTTTGATTTATTGAGTACTGGAGTATAAGGTTCCAGTGTGATTACATTTGGATTCTTGTTTGTTTTTTCCAAAGAAAGGTTGTTACAGGAGGTTCCAGTGGTCGTCATCTGTGCCGAGTCACTACCATCAATGGGCCCAGGGGTACTCGAATCTTTAATTTCACTTACCATAAAGATTTGAGGGAGGAAAAAAAAAAAAAAAAAAACCTGTAAACCTTAAAAAGATATCATCAGCCCTTCATGGAGTTTTAATCTTCCACTAATGGCACAAGTGAGAACTGACTCCCAAATGTCCGCTCCCTACCCTACCCCAAAGGGGATGGCATAACAAGATTAGAGTGGCCCAAGTGTAAGCCAAACCCACTTGCTAGGACCGAGAGTATTACTAGAATACAATCATCCCCACCCTAATTACATTATGGGCAAACCGGACAGAATGCCGAGAGTCCTATTCCCAGAACTAGACCCCCCTGGAATCCGTGGTCCAGTCCTGTAGAATAGTTCCGCCTGAAAACTCAGGTCCGAACATTATCGGGCAGTTGATGGTCCTGCCACGGTTCTCACTATTTAGCTTCGGATATAAACCCAATCCCAGCTATGATACCTTTTCCTATGATACCAGGTCCAAGAAATTTGTACGAAAGTGAAAATATCCACGCCATTTAAATCGAAAGGTTTGTAGGTGATCCGTCAGGGCCCGGGCTCTTATTCTTCGTAAGAACGAAGAAGAAAAGCCAGGGCCCCTTACCCCCTCACCACGTGAAGGAACCTACTTCGAGGGGATTAATAACATTAAACTTGTCTTGAAAATGTGTAGGTTCCAAACGACAAATCTGTTTCTTAACATTAGCTGTTTTTCTATATATTCTCCGACATTCTTATATCAAGCTTAATTATTAAAATCCTTTTCACCCTACAGGTCCATGTTTAGAGACAACTGCTTTCATTTTTGGGCGTTACTTCTTTAGTCCCTCTGCAGAAAAGGAATGAAATATTACCTATAACAAATAATGTGTCGCCGTGTATTTTATCTCTCTTTTATTGATATTATTTTATAATATGTTCCATTCAGCTAAAAGAATAGGCCTCGGGTATTCTAAAGCGGCGAGGCAATTAATGCGACGAAACTGTATGTTAGTCTGTTTGTCTGTATGTTTGCCTATTCATTACAGGACCACCAGAAAGTTATGTGTGAAATTGTACGAAAATTTGTCCAAAGATGGGTCTTGAGGATAGCAACAAACGATTAGAGTTCGGAACAGATAGCAATATAACTTTTGGCAGAGGCAGAGGACGGAATGTTAGAAGAGAAAAAGGGAAGTCTTGCGGTTGATTGTTCAGCCTTGTTGGGGTTTGTGGTATCCGTGGAATTCAACAACTCACGGATTTTATGGCTCTGTGACTGAAGCTGCTGTCTTCCTGCTGTGATCATTCACCTTCCAAGAGTCGTGTCTGTATCTTCCCCCAGACTTAAACGTCGCGGCCAGAATAGGCGTCTTTACATTTAAGGAAGAAAGAATGCATGCATCCGATCTAGCTATTTATTTTTATGTGGAACAAACCAGAACTGCTACACTGGATGCTTGTCGAAAAGTAAGATGAAACTGCATTAAATTTACAGCTAAGCCTGACATGACGCCTCTAACTAACGTTCGGTAACAAGATACTTTATAAACTGAGGTCATACTGCATAGTGAAAGCAGGCATTAATGGTCGCATATTACAAATGGTAATTATCACTTTGCCAATTCCCCCCCAATAAGTAGAAACTAATGCCTAATTGACCCTGAGATTATGCGGCAGGCGTTATAATGTGGTGATGTACTACTTCATACAGGGATCAACTGGTCACTTGTGTCAGTTATTCCAACGACCGAATTCATGCCAGTTAATTCGCCCTTGTCTGGCTTTTAATCCAAGAATCAATGGCAACGTTAATGAAAATTTGGTCATGACCAATTACCTGAAACATTGCAATTTACAGTTCAGTTACGGATAATAGCACTTCCCTAGATCCCTGCCCTCCTCAATACTACAGGTATATAGATGACACCTTTGTGAGAGTGAATAACGAAGAAGACCTGGAAAAATGAAGGACTACTTTTGAAGAATGTTCCGTTCTCTGTTTCAAGTGTGAACGTAGTGTTAACGGCGCCCTTCCCATCCTGGACGTTCGAGTGCAGCAGACGCCGACAGGTTATACCACCACAGTCTACAAGAAACCCACGAACCCGGGCCTATGCCTTAATGGGTCCAGTGAGTGCCCGGACAGATACAAAAAGTCCATGGTTGACGCCTTCGTCCGTCACACCCTCACACTGTTCCACGTGGAAAGGAACGACGGAAGAGATTGACAAATCAGCACAAATACTTATTGATAACAACTTCTCTAATCATATGGTTGAACAACAAACCCGAGTCTCTATAAATAACTGGCACCGAGAAAGTATGACGGACACCGGAAACAACCATAGTAAGTCCATAAAACTATATTACAGAAACTATATGCACCAGAAATATGCAGAAGATGAGAAGGCCCTCAGAAAAATAAAAGAAAATGTAACCCCTATTAAAGAAGGTGACAAAATTGCGCTGATAATATATACTATAAAAACATGAAAACAAGCCAGTTATGACTTAAAAACAACCCTGCGCCCCCAGAAACGTCTTTAAAGAGAAGTGGTGTCATCTACGAATTCACATGCCCGGTGGAAAGATGCCACCACTCTTATATCTGGATGACAACTACCAAACTCTCAAAGCGTCTCTCCTGTCACCTCCAAGAGGGGGCAGTTTTTAATCACTACGCTCAAAGACACCAAAGAAGGTCCAAAAGAGAAAAACTCGTAAAGAATACCAAAATCATCGACCAGGCAACGGACCGCCGATGCCTACGGCTTCTCGAAGCTTTACATATCTTAGAAAAAAAGCCGAACATCAACACAGTGAAGGAAACTGAATTTCTCCCTACCATCATAGGGAGAAATTTAAGAAACCAAACGACGACAGACACCGGAGAGAGAGAGAGAGAGAGAGACGGGGGGGGGGAAGTGTGATAGAAAGAGAAGGAAAGGAAGAAAGAGAAAGGGACCCAGCATCGGACACAGAAGGCAGATTACCTGATCAATGTATAATACCGGATAACAGCCATTCCCAGATTCAAGTAGCGATTAGGTCCAGAAGGTCCCAATGCCTCCAGGCCAGATTTCGTCACCAACATATTAGGACCACCCAAAACACTGCTGAATAACTGACTTGACAACTGTATACCCCTGCTTGCTATACATGCCCGTGTAACCTGAATGCCATTCATTCACTATCAGAAGATAAACGCCAGAGAGCGTTTGAAACGTCAGAGGAAATAAAACTAAGAATACAGAAATCTTTGTATGTCCCTGGGAAACCTGATATACCAGCTACAGGCTGAGAAAAAAAAAAAGATAAGAAGAATAGAGAAGACTATACAAATTGAATGCCGTGGAAACAGCAATAATTTTTAATGCAACTGCCCTCAGAGAAGGTATCTCCCGTATTATTATTATTATTATTATTATTATTATTATTATTATTATGGAACAAAATTGAAATTGTTCTCAAAATACATTAAGGAAAAACTGAATACGGTAAAAAGAGCAGTATAGTAATATATATTATTATAAGGTGATATAATTTTTATAACTGTTTTGTAATTGTTTATGATGTCTCTGTGAAAATTTTTGATTTTTTGCTTGCAAGATTCGTCATTTGTTGTGAAGACGTGATTTTAAAATGTCTTTTCTTATAGATAAGTTGTGTGTTACGTATAAGCTTATGATTCTATGGGATATTCTTTCCCTTTGTTATATAAGAAAGCAAATTTGTACGAATGGTTTCCAAATTTGTACGAATGGTTTCCAGCATAAGCGTAGAATAGTTTGACTAAATGATTGTTCAGAAATTTTAGACTCCATTTAACTGCTTGTTTCCGACTCTATCATTCAGAACCGAAGGGTGCGGAGGTCACGTCACAGCAACGGCAGAAATGATCGAGAGTGAGAAGATGTCTGTCTTCAGGGAAGGCCACTGGTACTTTTAGAAGATACATTGTCGGAACCGGCGTTGTGCCATAAAGCTGAAGCATTCCGTTCCGTGTGAGTTTGACTGTCAGAGGAGCAGTGTTGGAGTGAATTTGTGTTATGTGCGTGTGGCCTGTGGATTTTGGGAATTCCAGGAATGTGGCTTTTTTCCTGGATTTTTGGTGTCCAGGCGTATCTTCGTATCAGTGGTTGAAGAAGAACCTCTCGCTCAAGAAACTGTTGCTGAATACTGCTCCCTATTCAATCGGAGACCCCTGTCAGATAAGTTTTGGGTTTTTTATATTTATTAATTATTTTTCCATATATTACCAGAGTTCTTAGATACCGTTCGTATCTGCAAGTTATTATTTGTTTAAGCATAATAAAGTGCTAAGAAGTGTCGTTTAGGGTATTAATTCTCCTCCTCATTATTAAACCTGTTCATAAATATGTGCTATGGCTGTTCATGGTGTGGACGTCGTAACACCTTTTTGTTTAATGTTTGAAATTGTATTTTGAAAAGCTTATCAGATCGCTACATCCTGTCTGCCGAGAGAAAGAATAAAGGCTCGCTTTTCTGTTTGTTCAGGTGGCTTAGGGAAAAAGCATTTACTTTTGTTATTGTGATGAGCTGTCACCCAGTCGGCGAATTAACTGTTATGTCTTTATCACTGTATGTTTATTCCGTCTTTATTAACTCTGCCTATGCCTATTCTGTTCGTAATCTGAGAAAGAGAAAGAGGAATAGCAGATAAGTGGTGTTATTTCGTATCTAATGTTTGCCCAGCTGCCTCAGGCTGACAAAAGATTTTGTAAACCCTGAACCAGGAAGTGTCAATCATGAGCGATAAGGTTAGTTTCACTTTGAGACCAATCGTGTGTACCGGGTATACTTTGTACACGTGTGTGTATGTGTATTCATACATGTGTATTCTGTGTGAACACCCTATGTGTATTCTCAGCCTATGAGACTTAAATCCAGTGTCTTCTAAAAGGCATCAGCAGTCTAGTAGAAAGGTCCATTAGACACAGACCTCTCTCTCTCTCTCTCTGTAAAAGTGTCTGTAAAAGCTCTGTTAAACTCACCCCAGAAGTGTGTTAATTTTGTAGAAGGTGACCAGGAATATTATATTGTACAAGTGTTGAAGAGGAGATATATATTGGTGTAATGTTTATAAAAGGCAATGTGGTGAATATTGAGTTTTGTTAAGTGATATTCTTGGTAAAAGAGAATTGTTGTCTTTGAATAAGTCTTAGAAAGACATGAGTCTAACTTTTCTTTATATAGGGAAAGTTATATAAAAGATTGATGTAATTTTTATACACATTATTGGTGATTGTGGTATTTTCATTTTTGTGTATCACATTCTTATATGTCTGTGCTATCATATTATTGTGATTTTATTGTTGCCGTGTTTTACTGGTGATTTCTTAGCATTTTGTTAGTGCCTACTTGTTATAGAGATTTTTGGAGAATGTTATGTGGATTCCAATTAGTAATATTTTGGTGACTGTTTGTAATTGTTGAATCAGATAATTGCTTGGCATTTAAGTGATAGCTAATAGTTTGATTCTTACATAACCAGATTGTTTTCTTGATAAAGCAAAGTTTTGTGAATTAAACTTGATTAAGAGATACTTAAATCTTACACTGTTGTCAATTAATGGTAAATCTTTTGAGATTGTGAACTTTACATATAACTTTTGAACTTAGAAATAAACCTGTTTGTTTAAAGTTTTTAAAACATAGCATTTCATTTTGATTACCAGTACTTGCAGACATTAATGAGTGTGTATAAGGTAAGTGATATATCTGTTCACCTGAGACTTATCTAGGTAAAATAGAACCAGAGAGACAGCTACAGTGCTGGTTGAAGTGAAACCCATATTCCACTAACCTGGATATTACTTAATAATTGTTACCTCATCCATAACTTGATAAAGTTACATTGATTTTCTCCAGTGATAAGTAAATTTATGGGATCATTGTACCTTTAGATATTCAGTCGCCTCTTTGTTATGAGGTTTCAAGTATCTGGTTGATGTGAGGTAACTTTTGGTATTATTATTTGCACAACAGATTTGTTGGCCTATTTGTGTAATAACCAGGTGCTTGATCACTTTGTAACAATATATATATATATATATATATATATATATATATATATATATATATATATATATATATATATATATATATATATATATGTAAAGGCTCACTGAAGGTGACCTTTGAAAATTTGGGTCAGCTATTCGCAGGGTCCATTTTCACTACACACAGCAGATAAGAAACTGCTGAAACCTTCGCATACCACAAGGGTCGAAGAAACCACCTTGGTGACAAGACACGGGCTGGCAAATGCGTTTTCAGCAAAGAACGTTCTAGAAGCTGAACCAGTTACAAAATCCGGTTTTGAAGGATGCTTCTTAATAATGTATGGTGTGTAAATCAAACTTTGACGCCTTGAAATACAGAGGCGTGTCTTCCCGAACTTTGACCTCGAATGATGTCATACAAAAGTACGTTCGTTCGTGCGTTACATAATGAATATAATGGGAGGAACCGTTGTTCGAATTGGACTTGTGAGATCCGATTCATGTGTCTGAAGATGTGAGTGATTTTTCACATGGAGACTGTCCCAGAGGACTTGTGGAGTGAGTATTTCTGTTCCACTCCATTTTATGATTTTTCGTTTGTTATTCAGGTATTTTTCTCCATTCCTATTCTCTCTCTCCCTCCTACAAGGATGAGAGTGGTATGACATTTGAGATGACCTGTTTTAATTGATTGATGTGTTCATGTTTTGACAGATGAGTTATTTTCTGTAATTGGGGGTTTATGATTTTGGAGCCTTATTTCCTTAGAAGATTTTCTGATAGTTATGTGAAACATTGATTTCATTCTTCGTAATTTTTAAGAAGTTATTTTTCGTTGATTTTTGTCAATAAAGGGTTTTAGTTTTGTACTTAGTATCTCATTCCAGTAGTCCTTAGATTTTAGTTAGGGAAGATATAACTTATGATGCCAGGTTGGCTCACGTTACTGCTAAACAATGTCTCGGGATAAGCGAGATCAAACTTCTGTTCATAAAACAGAGACTTAAATCAAGTATAGGCTCAGAAATGGCCTTTACAGTTTTTGGTGGCAGCGTAAAAGATAGCGTATAAGGTAGTTAGGGCAGTTAGAAGGTGTTAAATAATTAGGCATGTATACGTTTCCGAAGAGACATAAATTAGTGTTGGCATCTCAGGATAGGATTTTGTGGGAGTCAGTAGTTGCTGAAGGCGAGCTGCGAGCTTCTCTCTCGAATTAGCTAGTGTTTTGTGGAGAGTGTTTTGGGTAGGGGTAAAAACAGTGATATTGTGCAATAATTGCGATATTAAGACCGCTATGCGTGTGTTAAAACACGTGAAGACGCGCGAGTGTTGTTTGTTTCTCTCTCTTCGCTTGATGGAAATTCGCGCGCTGCTAACGTAAGTGTTGTGATGTTATCTTTTTCTTTTTTTTTCAGTTGTGTTAATATGAAATTGTCCTTTTCGTTGTGTTGTAACTGGTGATAGGTACAACGGTGTGTTTTTTTGTCGTTGAGTTTTGACTAATGTTTCGGTTGCAACGAGTGTGTTATGTCATCACCACGGTGACATAGTAATTGCGTCACGAGTTTGGGCGGAGCGTCGTACTTGCTTTGCCACGCCTAAGAAGCACTGAGCGTATTATGGTGTGTTGTATTTTTTTTTTTTTTTATAGCAATCTGCGGTATGCATCGGCATGTGTTGTGTAAGGGTGATATTTGGTTGTTGGGTTATTTCTGGGAACTTTAGTATTTGGGTAGTATCCTACGTGATATTTATGAGTTGCGGGGTGCAAAACAGTTTTTGCACGAGTGTGTATGCACTTCTTGGTTTTTGTAGTCACACACATATGTGCGTGTGGGTATGTGTGTGTGAGTATGTGGGCAGAGCGCTTGCCTTTGCTTGAGTGAAACTTTCCGTTTGGACAAAGGGAAGTGTTGATCCAGCAGTTTTTGCCGTTGGAGACAGTTAGAGCCCTGAGGTTTGGTGTTAGCATTTTTTCTGTAAGCGTCATCAGGCCAGATGCATTATAAGAGGGTGGGAAACGAATTTCTCTTTTCTCTCTCTCTGTGCCTGAGAAGCGCTTCCTGTGTTTTTTTTTTTTTTTTTTTTTGTGGCCTTTATAGCTTGGCCTTGGGAAAAGTGAACTTGACCTTTTTTTGACTGACTAAAGAGGAGTCAGAGTGAATGATGAGAAAGTTAAAGCCATTGTGAGTTTTCCAGTTCCCAAAACCAGGAAACAGATTCGTTCGTTCCTAGGTATGTCGGGTTTCTTTCGCCGTTTTGTGCGGAATTTTTCTACAATAGCGTCTCCATTGACAGATTTGTTACAAGAAGACGTTAAGTTTGTTTGGGGTGATAGTCAGCAATTAGCTTTTGAGAAGCTTAAGAATGCTTTGGTGAACCCACCTGTTTTGAAGTTTCCAGATTTTAGTCAACCTTAGTGACTGACACGAGTCAGGAAGGTATAGGTGCGTGTTTGATGCAGAAATTTGAGGGGAAATTACACCCAATTGCTTTTTATAGCAGAAAGTTCAAAACGCGTGGTAGTAACGAAAGGCTGATGTCAGTTGTGGACAAGGAGGCTTTCGCAGTCGTCTCTAGCCTTGTTCATTTTAAGATGTTGTTGTTGGGAAATAAAGTTGAGATTTTTACAGATCATCAACCGTTGTTAGAACTTTTTAATAAGACAAATTTGTCGCCCAAGAGAGTGCGCATTGGTTTTTGACATTGAGAGATTTTGATGCAAACCTCAAATACATTGAAGGTAAGCATAATGTGGTTGCAGATGCATTGAGCAGATATTTTCCAGTCGAGGATGAGGGAGTGCATTCAGAATCCTGTGTGGGAGACGAGAGTAAACATTTGGTGTCTAATGTCTCTGATACTAGTAGTTCTGAGATATCGCATGTAGAGGACAAACACGTTTCTACAGTGCATACTTCAGGGAGAAATAGAGAGTCGGCAGTCTCGGGAGAGATTGTTGTTCGTGATGCTGAGGGAAACATTGTGTGTTATATTACTGGTGAAAATGTCACTTGGGACATACCCTTGCTCGAAGAGAAGCAAGATGAAGATAAATTATTATCAGATGCATTCCTGGGTTGTATTGTTGTTGTGGTAATGGGTAGTTACGGGTCATTTTTTTTCCTTTCGGGTGTTAATGGGTTGTAAATGGGCATGACTTGTAGTTTGTTGTAATTCAGGAGGACGTTACTCCGTAGAGTTTTACGAATCCTTAATAGTTCGGGTTCATTGTGATTTCTGATGTAAGCTGCAGTACTTAGTGTAAATTGTGTGCAGAATGCCGTAGAGTTTTGTAGATATATGAATTTGAGTTTTTGTTTTTTTTATATGGATCGCAACTGCGGTTAGGGATTTCAACGTTCGCACTTGGCGATAGTAATGGGTTACTTTGAGTTAATGGTTTTCTTTCATATGATTTTGGGAATTGTGACATGGGCTAATTTCATACGAGATTTGACCCGTGTGTTATTGTGTTATTATGTTATGATGTGTTTTGTCGTCTGACGCAATATCTTTGAATATAGTTACAGAATAAGGGTTTGTTGTTTAGGATTTTGTTTTGGGGAGGTATTTAGTATATCGGACCGAACGGGTCTGATCTTTTTCAGGTTGGGATATGTCAGTTAGGATTTCGGAGAGGTTTAAGAAGGTTTTGACAGGGATATCGAATTCGAATATTTGGGATTTTTCAGTTCTCTTTTAAAACATAAGGGAGCTGTACCATGAGTAATTGTAGTTGTTAGGATCATAGGAGCGATTGCCATTAAGTCAATTGCTATGGTGTTGAGAATTAGTCAGGTATTGGGAAATATTCGCTAACCGGAGTAGAACCTTGATGTCTTTTACGAGATATGATACCTTTCAGATGTTTAGGATTGCCTTTCGTTGTTCAGTGTATGGATAGGATTATCGAGTACTTTTTTCTGTTGGATAAAATTTTTATGAATAGTTCTTTAGAGTTAGTGTACTTGGTAGTGAGTTGACTGTGGAAATTCCTGGTACCAACTTGGAATTGTTTCACATTCAGAACATATGACCTTTGCACTAGTAGTCTTATTTGGTTCAGTAATAATATGGTATAGGGAATAGACGAGTTACTTTTTGATATGACTGTCGATATGACCGACTCACGGAAAATACCACTCCCTCGAAATGGAGAGGTTGGAATAGCTTCACCGTCCTCAACATATGAGAAAGCTGTCAACGTTACTTGATGTGAGGTAACTTTTGGTATTATTATTTGCACAACAGATTTGTTGGCCTATTTGTGTAATAACTTGATCACTTTGTAACAATATATATATTGATCACTTTGTAACAATATATATATATATATATATATATATATATATATATATATATATATATATATATATATATATATATATATATATATATGTAAAGGCTCATGAAGGTGACCTTTGAAAAGTTGGGTCAGCTATTCGCAGGGTCCATTTTCACTACACGCAGCAGATAGGAAACTGCTGAAACCTTCGCATACCACAAGGGTCGAAGAAACCACCTTGGTGACAAGACACGGGCTGGCAAATGCGTTTCCAGCAAAGAACGTTCTAGAAGCTGAACCAGTTACAAAATCTGGTTTTGAAGGATGCTTCCTAATAATGTATGGTGTGTACGTGTACTTCGTGACACCTTGAAATACAGAGGCGTGTCTTCCCGAACTTTGACCTCGAATGATGTCATACAAAAGTACGTTCGTTCGTGCGTTACATAATGAATATAATGGGAGGAACCGTTGTTCGAATTGGACTTGTGAGATCCGATTCATGTGTGTCTGAAGATGTGAGTGATTTTTCACATGGAGACTGTCCCAGAGGACTTGTGGAGTGAGTATTTCTGTTCCACTCCATTCCTATTCCTTTTTCCTCTCTCCCTCCTACAAGGATGAGAGTGGTATGACATTTGAGATGACCTGTTTTAATTGATTGACGTATTCATGTTTTGACAGATGAGTTATTTTCTGTAATTGGGGGTTTATGATTTTGGAGCCTTATTTCCTTAGAAGATTTTCTGATAGTTATGTGAAACATTGGATTTCATTCTTCGTAATTTTTAAGAAGTTATTTTTCGTTGATTTTTGTCAATAAAGGGTTTTAGTTTTGTACTTAGTATCTCATTCCAGTAGTCCTTAGATTTTAGTTAGGGGAAGATATAACTTATGATGCCGGCTCACGTTACTGCTATCGCACAATGTCTCGGGATAAGCGAGATCAAACTTCTGTTCATAAAACAGAGACTTAAATCAAGTATAGGCTCAGAAATGGCCTTTACATATATATATATTATATATATATATATATATATATATATATATATATATATATATATATATATATATATATATATATATATATATATATATATAAATTTCTGACTCACGTCGGGATCGAACCCAGGTCTCTCAGGTGGAAAGCAAGGGGCGTTACCCACTGGGCCATACAAGTCTAAAAGAAGTTGGAACCTGAGAGCAACTGCACCCAAGGAATTACCTGGGCAAGCTAACTGCTTGCATACCAGCGAAGTTTTCCCAACTTCCCGACTCAGCAGTGACCCAATAGACAACATTTCATTCGAATTATCCCTTCTGAGTGAATAAGATAGAAATCATCAACACACAATCACGTGTGGAACAGAAATAAATTTCTGACTCACGTCGGGATCGAACCCAGGTCTCTCAGGTGGAAAGCAAGGGCGTTACCCACTGGGCCATACAAGTCTAAAAAGAAGTTGGAACCTGAGAGCAACTGCACCCAAGGAATTACCTGGGCAAGCTAACTGCTTGCATACCAGCGAGTTTTCCCCAACTTCCCGACTCAGCAATGACCCAATAGACAACATTTCATTCGAATTATCCCTTCTGAGTGAATAAGATAGAAATCATCAACACACAATCACGTGTGGAACAGAAATAAATTTCTGACTCACGTCGGGATCGAACCCAGATCTCTCAGGTGGAAAGCAAAGGCGTTACCCACTGGGCCATACAAGTCTAAAAGAAGTTGGAACCTGAGAGCAACTGCACCCAAGGAATTACCTGGGCAAGCTAACTGCTTGCATACCAGCGAGTTTTCCCCAACTTCCTGACTCAGCAATGACCCAATAGACAACATTTCATTCGAATTATCCCTTCTGAGTGAATAAGATAGAAATCATCAACACACAATCACGTGTGGAACAGAAATAAATTTCTGACTCACGTCGGGATCGAACCCAGGCCTCTCAGGTGGAAAGCAAGGGCGTTACCCACTGGGCCATACAAGTCTAAAAGAAGTTGGAACCTGAGCAACTGCACCAAAGGAATTACCTGGGCAAGCTAACTGCTTGCATACCAGCGAGTTTTCCCCAACTTCCCGACTCAGCAATGACCCAATAGACAACATTTCATTGAATTATCCCTTCTGAGTGAATAAGATAGAAATCATCAACACACAATCACGTGTGGAACAGAAATAAATTTCTGACTCACGTCGGGATCGAACCCAGGTCTCTCAGGTGGAAAGCAAGGGCGTTACCCACTGGGCCATACAAGTCTAAAAGAAGTTGGAACCTGAGAGCAACTGCACCCAAGGAATTACCTGGGCAAGCTAACTGCTTGCATACCAGTTTTCCCCAACTTCCCGACTCAGCAATGACCCAATAGACAACATTTCATTCGAATTATCCCTTCTGAGTGAATAAGATAGAAATCATCAACACACAATCACGTGTGGAACAGAAATAAATTTCTGACTCACGTCGGGATCGAACCCAGGTCTCTCAGGTGGAAAGCAAGGGCGTTACCCACTGGGCCATACAAGTCTAAAAGAAGTTGGAACCTGAGAGCAACTGCACCCAAGGAATTACCTGGGCAAGCTAACTGCTTGCATACCAGCGAGTTTTCCCCAACTTCCCGACTCAGCAATGACCCAATAGACAACATTTCATTCGAATTATCCCTTCTGAGTGAATAAGATAGAAATCATCAACACACAATCACGTGTGGAACAGAAATAAATTTCTGACTCACGTCGGGATCGAACCCAGGTCTCTCAGGTGGAAAGCAAGGGCGTTACCCACTGGGCCATACAAGTCTAAAAAAGTTGGAACCTGAGAGCAACTGCACCCAAGGAATTACCTGGGCAAGCTAACTGCTTGCATACCAGCAAGTTTTCCCCAACTTCCCGACTCAGCAATGACCCAATAGACAACATTTCATTCGAATTATCCCTTCTGAGTGAATAAGATAGAAATCATCAACACACAATCACGTGTGGAACAGAAATAAATTTCTGACTCACGTCGGGATCAAACCCAGGTCTCTCAGGTGGAAAGCAAGGGCGTTACCCACTGGGCCATACAAGTCTAAAGAAGTTGGAACCTGAGAGCAACTGCACCCAAGGAATTACCTGGGCAAGCTAACTGCTTGCATACCAGCGAGTTTTCCCCAACTTCCCGACTCAGCAATGACCCAATAGACAACATTTCATTCGAATTATCCCTTCTGAGTGAATAAGATAGAAATCATCAACACACAATCACGTGTGGAACAGAAATAAATTTCTGACTCACGTCGGGATCGAACCCAGGTCTCTCAGGTGGAAAGCAAGGGCGTTACCCACTGGGCCATACAAGTCTAAAAGAAGTTGGAACCTGAGAGCAACTGCACCCAAGGAATTACCTGGGCAAGCTAACTGCTTGCATACCAGCGAGTTTTCCCCAACTTCCCGACTCAGCAATGACCCAATAGACAACATTTCATTCGAATTATCCCTTCTGAGTGAATAAGATAGAAATCATCAACACACAATCACGTGTGGAACAGAAATAAATTTCTGACTCACGTCGGGATCGAACCCAGGTCTCTCAGGTGGAAAGCAAGGGCGTTACCCACTGGGCCATACAAGTCTAAAGAAGTTGGAACCTGAGAGCAACTGCACCCAAGGAATTACCTGGGCAAGCTAACTGCTTGCATACCAGCGAAGTTTTCCCCAACTTCCCGACTCAGCAATGACCCAATAGACAACATTTCATTCGAATTATCCCTTCTGAGTGAATAAGATAGAAATCATCAACACACAATCACGTGTGGAACAGAAATAAATTTCTGACTCACGTCGGGATCGAACCCAGGTCTCTCAGGTGGAAAGCAAGGGCGTTACCCACTGGGACAAGTCTAAAAAAGTTGGAACCTGAGAGCAACTGGGAATTACCTGGGCAAGCTAACTGCTTGCATAAAGAAGTTTTGGAACCTGACTCAGCAACTAGACAACATTTCATTCGATTATTACCTGGAATAAGATAGAAATCATCAACACACAATCAGAACAGAAATAAATTTCTGACTTGGATACCAGGTCTCTCAGGTGGAAAGCAAGGGCGTTACCCACTGGGCCCAACTAAAAAAGTTGGAACCTGAGAGCAACTCAGCAATGACCTGGGCAATAAGACAACATTTCATTTCATTCGAATTATCCCTTCTGAGTGAATAAGATAGAAATCATCAACACACAATCACGTGTGGAACAGAAATAAATTTCTGACTCACGTCGGGATCGAACCCAGGTCTCTCAGGTGGAAAGCAAGGGCGTTACCCACTGGGCCATACAAGTCTAAAAGAAGTTGGAACCTGAGAGCAACTGCACCCAAGGAATTACCTGGGCAAGCTAACTGCTTGCATACCAGCGAGTTTTCCCCAACTTCCGACTCAGCAATGACCCAATAGACAACATTTCATTGAATTATCCCTTCTGAGTGAATAAGATAGAAATCATCAACACACAATCACGTGTGGAACAGAAATAAATTTCTGACTCACGTCGGGATCGAACCCAGGTCTCTCAGGTGGAAAGCAAGGGCGTTACCCACTGGGCCATACAAGTCTAAAAGAAGTTGGAACCTGAGAGCAACTGCACCCAAGGAATTACCTGGGCAAGCTAACTGCTTGCATACCAGCGAGTTTTCCCCAACTTCCCGACTCAGCAATGACCCAATAGACAACATTTCATTGAATTATCCCTTCTGAGTGAATAAGATAGAAATCATCAACACACAATCACGTGTGGAACAGAAATAAATTTCTGACTCACGTCGGGATCGACAGGTCTCTCAGGTGGAAAGCAGGGCGTTCATACAAGTCTAAAAAGTTGGAATGAGCAAACAAGGAATTACCTTGCATACCAGCGAAGTTTTCCCCAACTTCCCGACTCAGCAATGACCCAATAGACAAAACCTTCTGAGTGAATAAGATAGAAATCATCAACACACAATCACGTGTGGAACAGAAATAAATTTCTGACTCACGTCGGGATCGACGTGACAGCATCATAGATGAAAACACCTTCCAAAACCTTCTCGTTACCGGTTCAACATACGGGATCATGTATGGCCTTCCCAAGATCCACAAGGAGGGGGTCCCACTTAGACCTATACTTTCTTCGTTAAATACGCCCAACTATAAACTTGCAAAGTGTTTAGTTCCATTGTTAGAACCGCTCACCAATAATTCTTTTAATGTAAAAAGTGCTGCTGATTTCAAGGACGATATTCTTAAGCAGGACTCTGACCTTTTTATGGTCAGTTTCGACGTTGAGTCCCTGTTTACCAATATTCCTGTTGAGGAGACGATCGAGATCATATTGACCAAACTTTTTCCATTTCCCGATTCTCTTTTTAACGGTTTTAACTGAACCTTATTTAAACAACTTTTAGAATTGGCCGTGCGGGACACGGTCTTTATTTTTAATGATTCTTGTTTCAGACAGGTGGAGGGGATGGCAATGGGAAGCCCTTTAGGTCCTACCTTCGCCAATATTTTTATGAACTCCCTGGAGGAGACAGTATTTGACAATTGTCCCCTTAGTTTCCACCCTTTATTTTACAAAAGATATGTGGACGACACCTTTGCCCTGTTTAAGCGCGATTTTAATGCAGACTCCTTTTTAGAATTCATTAATGCCCAACATCCCAATATTAGGTTTACAGTTGAGAAAGAAACTCGTAACTCCTTATCATTTCTTGACTTACGCATCACCAGGGAAAATAATGGGTTTCAAACCAGCATTCACAGAAAAAATACTTTTACAGGTTTGGGCACCAATTTTTATAGTTCATGTAATTTCAATTTTAAGTTGAATTCTCTTTCTACCCTCCTCCACAGGGCGTATTCTCTTACTTCCAGTTGGACAGCCTTTCATAAAGAATTGTTTTCCATCCCACTATTTCCATCGAGTACTTAATAAGCTCTTAACTGCAAAAATGGAACAACCTATTCCCACATATACCGTTCCCAAATTATGTATTTATGCTAAGTTCCCTTTCCTTCATGACAAAAGTTTTAAAAGAAATGTATGAATTTAATTCATCATGAATTGCCAGCTGTTAATCTGAAGTTGATTCCACGAAACCCTCTAAATATCCGTTCTTTTTCAGAGTGAAGGACAGACTGAGTCCTTCCTTGACATCCAACATTATCTATAAATATACCTGTCCCAGATGTAGTCTGGGAACCTACGTTGGATGTACTAGGAGGCTTCTCAAGGTCGTTTCTGCTCCCACCAAGGTGTCAGCTTCAGGACGGGTTGCACATTGTCCAATCCCGAATTATCCAATGTTCGGAATCATTCCAAGATTTGTGGTACCCGCTTGGATATTAATGATTTTAAAATTATTGGATCTGCCCGTAAGGACGACGAGTTGATGGTGTTGGAGTCGCTTTTCATAAAAACTAATGTACCAACACTAAACACCCAATCGTCGTCCAGACAACTATTTATAGCATAACTGCCTGTTTGTTTACTCTCCACGTTCGTTATAGGTTTCTTTCGTTTGTTTATTTCCTCCCTGTCTTTCTAGTCACTTTTTAGCTCTTGCCTTGGTAGGTGTTCCTTTCAAGTTCTTGTTTTAATTTTTTTGTAGTTGTAAATTTTTAAAAATTTTTAAAGAAGCTTTTCCCACTGTGGAAGTGACATTTTAAGTATTTATTGTCTGTAATTTCCAGCCTTGAGGATGCATCATGTGATGTGAAACGTTGGCCGAATAAACTTGTTCTTGTAAGAGACATGCGTGCCTTTACCTCTTCAACCTGAGAGATATATATATATATATATATATATATATATATATATATATATATATATATATATATATATATATATATATATATATATATATATATATATATATATATATATATATATATATATATATATATATATATATATATATATATATATATATATATGTATATATATACATATATATATTTATTTATATATAATATATATATATATATATATACTTATTATATATATATATATATATATATATATATATATATATATATATATATATATATTATAATTAGCAAGAACACGCTAGCAAATTGCTCCTCCTTTTTTATTTTTAGTTTACTGTCTGCCGATCGATCGATAGACATAAGATTGATTGATTGATTTGTTTATTAAATCTGGTGTCATAACATCTAGGTTATTGACGCCGAAACAAATTTAAATATAAGTTTAAAATAAATTTCATATAAAAATATCTAAAAGTTATGTATATAAATATTTAAATTTAAAAAAAAGGTAAGTTTAAAAAAAAAGAAAAAAAAATACCATATAAAAATATCTAAAAGGTATGCATATATGAATAAAAATAGGTTTAAAATAAATTTCATATAAAAGTATCTAAATGATACGTATAAAAATAAATTTCTTCATATATTCTATATACAAGCTAAATTTTCTTCAGAAGGCCCGCCTCCAACATAAAAGTATACAATTGCTGAGTGTTACAATCCTTTCCAAGGATTGTAGCAAGATTAAAATTATCAACTTCATCTCGTCCCCAAGACAGGAACCTTTGTCTCAAATTCCTAAGTGTGGGACATTCAACCACCAAATGTCCCACACTCAGGGGTACAGCACAGTCTTCACAAATTGGAGGATTCTCACGGGACATCAAGAACCCATGCGTGAGTCTTGTGTGCCCAATCCTCAACCTGCATAGCATTGTCTCCTGTCTCCTTGGCATATGGGGATATGACCAAGGAGACACAGATGATGCAATACTACGCATTTTTCTATCTGTTAAAATATTCTCCCACTGGGACTGCCAACGCTTTTTTATTGTTTGTCCTACTACAGAATATACATCCCGATATGGCAGTAGGCATCTTGTGGGTTCTGGAGAGTTGACCGCTGATTTCGCTAGTTCGTCTGCTTTTTCGTTCCCATCCACCCCAACATGGGAAGGCACCAAACAGAACTTAACTTCTTTCTCTCTTCTTGTCAATAAAAACAACCATTCTAATACTTCTAAAATCAGGGGGTTTAAAGGATTAAAAGATTCCGGTGCCTGAAGTACACTTTTTGAATCACTATATATAATAAAATTGTTTCCATTATGAATTAAAATCTCCTTTACAGCTTTTAAAATTGCATTTATCTCGGCAGTAAAAATTGAGGCAACGGATGATAACCTTCCACTCCTCTCTATATCAGGGAAGGCTACACCAAAGCCGACGCCAGCATCAGACTTTGAGCCATCCGTGAAGATTGGTGTGTAGGTGCCATGTTCCATCGAATGTTCTAAAAATATTGACCGCATGGCCTCACATGACAATTCTGACTTGGTGAAATTAAAATACTTGCAGAATTCTACCTCTGGAAATTTCCAGGGGGGAATAACAGAATACTTTACTGGTAGAATCTTCACACTAGGCATATTTAATTCCCTGAGAATCAAGTTTACTCTAAAAGCAAACGGAAGCGGATAGACATAAGAGGTTCGCACGGTCAGAGTACAAGGGATTACAACCGATTGTAGGCCACTCCCTTTAAGTAGATAATTCCTTATTCGAAGCAAAAGTGAATCTGTCTGGCTGCTTCTTTTCAGGCAACCCCAGACATCAGCTGAAAATGACTCACCTCCCTTTGTGTCTGGACATGCCCCCTGCCCATAGGAGAGGACATAAAGCGACAAACAGACCAGGCCTCAGCTTCAGACACACGCTGGATGACATGGGTTAAAGACCAGGCGGACACACTCACCACCACACCCTTGGCTGGACGATGCCCTTAGCCCACGACTTCTCCATCTAACCACGTGGCCTTTCACAGTATACTTTTACCTTCGTGCACTTCAACCACCAACCAAGTGTTCCCTTCGCCTCTGGCCCGATCGATAACCCAGTCCATTGCCTGGCACTTCGTGAAGTTCCCACGTGTTGCCCTTCGACGTTGAAGCCCTTGCATCCTACCACAGGAAGATCGCACTTGCCCTTGGAAATCGGAAGTCATCCACGGACCGCCTTCTGCGCTGAAACCAAATCTCCCTTATGGTAATGTGCTCTGAAAAAACGTCCATTCAGTCACGCTTTTCCTCGTATAATTTACTTAATTAGAGTGCCAGTAATCACCGAATCTCTTGTCAAATTTCTGTGCTACTCGAGTGTCGGCAGTGCTAAGCCATTATTAATTCATCAAAGCCCACTGGCACCCTCAGTGCAGCTTCGAATTCATTATCCTTTTGTCTGTTTTCATTACTGGCATATAATTTGTGTATCTCTCATTTCAGAGGGACCCTATAGTGTGGAATCTTCTCGGACTGCGTCTGGAATCCCCCCAGGTTCGTTCATCCCGTAGGAATCCCCTTCAGGATCAATAATTTAATTGCATTTCTCTTTCCCGTGCCAATGTTCTTTATGTAAATATACTCCTATAAGTTTACCCACGTATTTATGTAATATTTCCCTTCAGTAATAAGAGCCTTACGCTCATATGAAATTCCCCCTTCTCTCTCTTGTTTTATGTTTCGCTGGACCCAATAAGTCAGAATCACAAGGCCAAAGTATCTGTAGCTGTTGCTACCTGTCTCACAGAAAATATCTCAAACCTGATTGCCCAGGAAAAACATAAAATATATATATATATATATATATATATATATATATATATATATATATATATATATATATATACTTTCTCCCTCTATTTCTGCTAGTTTCATACAAAAAAGTTCTATATGAACACTTCAGCTATTTTTAGCATATCGACTTAAAAAAATAACTAATAATCTGAAGAAGTGTCATGAAAACTAATTAATACTTTACAGTTATCTCTCTCTCTCTCTCTCTCTCTCTCTCTTTCTCTCTCTCTCTCTCTCTCTCTCATTTTTCCTGAGAGATTCAAAGCATAACAAGAGGTGAGAAATAAGAAAAAGTTGAAGTGATTTACAATGAGACGCTTACGAATAAAAGATACCACACCACCCTGTTTCAATAACGCTTGGACGTCAGTGAGTATTCACTTAAAACGACAGGAGGGAGTCTGAGCCAGTCAGCGGGGTGCTGGTTTCTCAGAACCTTATATTGCTTCTTGGTTAATCATTCGCCAGGACAAAACGCTCTGAGGCAAGCAACTGCTAAGGGACTATCATTACTAATTACAAAAAAGAATGGGCGGGCAAAGTGCAACAGCAGACTACGGCCATGGGATATGATCGCGCATTAGCGCGAAGGGGAAGCCCTGTCCTGCTGATATATACCTATCAGGTGTAGCAACGGGAAGATTTATGACTCAAGTTGGGTCAAAGAATGATTAAAGCTCTGTCTGAATATCAGCGGACACTCTCTCTCTCTCTCTCTCTCTCTCTCTCTCTCTCTCTCTCTCTCTCTCTCTCTCTCTCTCTAAAAAAAAAGGAATAGCTTTCGTTATGTAACTTTGTTCTTTTTTTCTGGATGCACTGCCTATCATTTATATGCTATCTTCGTGTTTTCTTTATGAGCTTTGCAAGATGTCAAAGGTTATTCTTGACAATGACAGAGGGAGTTTCACCACAAAAGTTAGGTTACACACATTGAAAATAAGTCATATTTTCCTTTCGTCAGGCAGCCACTGGCGTGTAATGTTTGCTATTTAAAATTATATTATTGTTGCTTACAAGGATGTATCGTTTACCATTTATCTAGGATTTTCCTTATTATTTTTTATTATATCATTTCTTCCCTATCCAGTGTAACAAGAATATTTGAATGAGTCATCATGTAACCAAATGGCTTACCTTTCAGATAAGAGCAAAATTTGTCCAGATACAAATAACATAAAAATTCGTGAAGAATTCTTATAACAATCGTGACGATATTTGTATATTATGGCGAGACTTGTTTCTGGTGTTTTCGTGTGATGTGCCAACACTAATTTAACTCGTTCTTTTGACATAGAAACTTCAATATATATTAGACAACAGTGTAACAAGGTGCAGCGAATCTCGCCCCACAGACTACAAATAGCGACAGACCTTATACCATACAGGAACAGCCCACTCATAAATTCTAGCTAAATATGGGTTTCATTCACATCTGCTCAAGGAGACTACAGGACGCCCACATCGACGCCCTTAGGGCCGAAACGGAAGAGCCGCGCGCCGTAAGAGAAAGGCACCTGAAAATGACATCCACAGCTAATGACGTAATCCGTGCCCCTGCACTACACTACCCCCTTGTAGACAACTACAAGGGCGACAGCACAGGATATCAACTTACGAGCTACATGTAGGTAGGCGCGTTTTGCCGTCCGGACCACATACATGGGAATGAGAAACGACAAGCAATAGGGAATTACTATTCTCATGACGTCACCACACTTTTTTTAGATTAAATATGCTGCAATATATACTGTCCAAAAATTGTAGTCATAAAATTTGTTTCTTTCCCTTTGGAAATTTAGTGTTCAGGATATCATCGCCACTGGACTGGACGACAAACCGTCAACGTCCTAGGCTAAATTTTAAGTGGAAGAAAACCCCAATATTTCCCCTTATTCCCAAAAAACTACCTGAGGTCAAAAAAATATATAAACATATGCATAATTTAAATAAAAAAAAACAGCATCTACCAATATTGCCATGAATATGAATAAAAACCTGAGTGCATGTATGTTTCTCTCTCAACCAGCTCTCGTAAAACGATGAAGTGTACAATATTCAACGTGGAGAAATGATGGCCTTTAAGTAAAGAAGAAACGTATTTTACATGAATTATACAGCTTGTGACTGAAGATTCCTTATCCATGACACATTTCATTCAGATGTGAATTCTAACAAAATTAATATACTGTATTCGATTTCCAATATATCATTACGTAGCAAATGCAATAAGAGCCAATTCATAAAGAGAAAAAGAAAACTGATAAATCGAAAACTGGGATGCAGAAGTGCCGAGTCAAATTCTCATGGTTTCAGCAACAGCAAAAACCCATCAATATAAAACGTTCCACAAGCAAGATGTATTTGGGCACAGCCATGTTTCAAATTCAATTCCCCCAAATGAGGCTCAAAGACACAAGCTAAGCTCAGAAATCATGGGTCGCTTTAAAAGTCATTTGGATCCTCCCTCTTCAAAGGCGCTCATAAACAATGACGGGGAGACAGACATCCAGCGTCAACAATGCACACTAAATGCTTTGTTCTACACACAACACGTATATATCAGATTCATTTTAAATTGGACTGGAAATTTATCAGTAAATGCTGGTCTTTTATTTGTACTGGGCACTTGCAGGGTAATTACTTTTATTATTATTATTATTATTATTATTATTATTATTATTATTATTATTATTATTATTATTGTTGTTGTTGTTGTTGTTGAGGAAACAATTAACGCAAAGTCACATGTAACACATATATAAGTATCTATCTCACATCGGGATCGAACCCAAGACTCAAATTATTATTATTATTATTATTATTATTATTATTATTATTATTATTATTATTATTATTAATTATTATTATCATGTTACATCGAATATATGACTTTAACAAACTTTGACCTTTGATGGATGTATGGATGGATGGATGTATGATATTTAGGGCAAAAGCCCAGGCACTGGGGCCAACAAGGCCATTCAGCGCCGTAATGGGAAGAAAATAAATTATGTTAAAGTTATGAATTCATGAAGGAAATGATTAATAAATAAAATGAAGTGATGTGACCAATAAATAAGGGTATGAAGTTTAATGAATGATGTGCTATATACATAAAAAAAAAAAAAAATTAATGTCATTAAAATTCTACTTGATGTAATAAATTATTAAATAAAATTAAATATCGTTAAAAATTTTAATACACTTTAAAAAAGAGATGATAGCAGAAATATCTGCTTCATCTCCCAAAATATCAAACAGGATTTACCCTGAAAATATCTCTCTTTGGTTAAAATATCTGGGGCAGACCACCAGAATGTGCTCCACTGTTAGTGTCTCGTCACAGTAAGCACACTCTGGAGGGCTGCTTCCTTCAAAAATAAACTGATGGGTCAGACGAGTGTGCCCAATCCTTAATCTCGTTAAAATAACCTCTGTTCGTCTGTCAAGCTGGAATGACGAAGACCACGGTAGTACATTATCCCTAATATTTCTATATTTCTTATTATTGGCAAGAAGGGGAGAAGTCCACCTTTCTTGCCATTTACTTAAAACATAAGATCTAATGGGACCTTTTAGATCTGTATGAGGCACTTTTCCAAAAGAGGTTTCTGATAAACTACTAGCAGCTTTCGCTTCCCTGTCTGCCATCTCGTTTCCGCGAATCCCCACGTGAGAAGGGACCCAACAGAAAGAGACTGATTTACGTCGACAATATATACGAAAAAGCCACTCCTGAACTTTTTGAATTAATGGATGAAAGCTATTAAATTTTTTAATAGCTTCTAAGGTGCTTCTAGAGTCTGAGTATATGACAAAATTAGAGTCACTACTTTGAAAAACTAAATCTAGGGCAGACACTACGGCTGTTAATTCGGCAGTAAATATTGATGCAGAGTCAGGTAATTTAGCTGTGTACGCTGTATCACCAAGGATAACAGCGCAACCAACACCACTATCTGACTTAGATCCATCTGTATAAATTTTTGTAAAATTAGTATGGGTAACATCGTGCTCTAAGAATTTTCCCCTAATCTCTTCTACAGTGCAGTCCTTTTTGTTAAACAGTTTCTTACATATTGATGCTTCTGGGATAAGCCATGGAGGATTTACAGGATATTCTACTTCCAGGACTTTCTGGGATTTAAGGTGATTATTCCTAACATCCTCATTCAGTCGAATTTGGAATGGTTTAGAAGCTCTTGTACCAGAAAAACTTCGAGAGTCTGTTTCCAAAAGTGCTTGAAAGGAGGGATTTTTGGGAGCACTTTTCATTCTAGCCATGTATCGCAACCCTAGCTCTTGCCTTCTTAGATCAAGGGGTAAATGATCTGTGTCGACATAAATGCTTTCAACAGGCGAAGTTCTAAAAGCCCCTGAGCATATTCTCAACCCCATGTTGTGTACAACATCCAGTTCCTTTAGCTTGGTTTTACAGGCTGAGGAATAAATCTGACAGCCATAGTCTAGCTTAGATCGACACAGAGAGTCATATAGCCTCAGAAGGGATTTCTTATCAGCCCCCCAACTAAATCCAGAGACAACCTTTAAAATATTCATAGATTGTTTAACATTAAACTTTAGGGCATTTATGTGGCTAGCCCATGTTAATTTATGGTCAATAGTCATCCCCAGAAATTTAACTTCACTCTCGTAAGGAAGGATGGACCCTTTTAAACTAAGTGTGGGAACCTCTTCCACACGCCGGCACCTGGTGAATCTTACTGCAACTGTTTTGGAAGAGGAGAATTTGAAACCATTCTCATCAGCCCACTTAGTAATAGCATTAATAGACCTTTGCAAATGTTTACATACAGACAAGGAATCATATCCTGTGCAGTATATTGCAAGGTCATCGACAAAAAGCGAGCATTTAACAGGGGCGAGATTTTTCAATCACACTATTTATTGCCACTGAAAAAGTGTTACACTTAAAACGCTTCCTTGAGGAACTCCTTCCTCCTGCATAAAAGGTTGGGAAAAGGAGTTTCCCACTCTTACCTTAAAAAGTCTGTCTGATAAAAGGAATATATAAACCTGACCATTCTTCCACATATGCCCATCTTGTGCAATTGTTTCATGATGCCAATTCTCCAGGTAGTGTCATATGCTTTCTCCAAGTCAAAAAAATATGCCAATGGTCTGACACTTTTTGGCGAATCCTTGCTGGATTTGGTTGGTCAGCCTCAGCAAGGGATCAAGGGTGGAGCGATTTTTTCTGAAACCAAATTGAAATGGCGATAGTAATCCTTTGGTCTCCAGGTGCCAAACCAGTCTAGTATTTATCATTTTCTCCATCAGCTTACATACACAGCTGGTAAGAGCTATTGGTCTATAGCTGGTGGCTTGGGAAGCATCTTTATTAGGCTTTTTAACAGGGACAATTATGGATATTTTCCAGTCCTTGGGTAAAATTCCAGTTTCCCATATTTTGTTTATAATCTTCAGTAAATATTTTTGGCATCATCTGGGAGGTGTTTCAGCATTTCATATATGATTGTATCCTCACCTGGAGCTGTGGATTCACTTGAGGAGAGCGCCTCACGGAGTTCTCTTAGGAAAATTTGTAGTTGTATGGTTCAGATTTTCCCTGAATCAAACTTCAGACACATTTCAGAATTCCTAATTCTTTGAAATTCTGGACAATAATTGTTAGGGCTGGAAACTTTAGAAAAGTGTTTTCCCTAGCTCATTTGCAACTTCAGTGGGCTCTGTGATTAGAGTGTCATTTATTTTTAATGAGGGCAATGGTGACGCTACAAATCTTCCACTCAGTTTCCTTATTTTGCGCCACACCACTCTTAGTGGGGTCTTGGAGTTTATTCCATTAATATAGTAAAGCCAACATTCTCTTTTGGCTTTCTTATAAAAGCGCGCTGCTTGGCTAAAGCACATTTGTAGATTAATTTAGACTGAGGGGAGCCACTAGTTTTGTAACGTCTGTAGCATTTTTCTAGTCACTTTTCTCAGAATACCACATGTCTTATTCCACCAGGGAACTGCAGGTCTACGAGGTTTGCCTTTTGTTTTTGGAATCGAGCTTTCAGCACTCTTCAAAGTAGATTCAATAAAGTAATCATAGGCATCTAGATGAGAATGAAAGGACTCAAACTCCTATCTAGATTGACACCCTTACTAAATTTATCCCAGTCTGCGTCCTCTACCTTCCACTTAGGTAAAACTTCAGATGGAGCATTCAGAGCATATTTCAAATGGATCGGGTAGTGATCACTTCCATTTAAATCTTCATTAACAGACCAATTAAAATCAAGGTGGATACTAGTTGAAGAAATACTAAGGTCCAGTGCAGAGAAATGATTATCGTGAATGTTGTGGAAAGTCATTGACCCATTATTATACACAGGTAACATCATTCCTGTCAATAAGGTCTTCGATTAATTTCCCTTTACTACCTAAAACCGACTTCCCCAAAGGGGTTGTGGGCATTAAAATCACCTAGCAGAAGTAAAGGAGCTCGAAGTTGGTCAATTAACGACTGAATATCTCCAATGTTAAAATCAAGGTCTGGTGGAAGGTATAAGGAGCAGATTGTTATCCTCTTTTCCAAAATGACTGAAATAGTGACAGATTGTAGTGTTGTATTTAATTGTATTGTGGAGTGCTGTAGAGATTTATTAATAATAATTGCAGCACCTCCATGGGCACGATCACCAATTGGGGATATGATTTAAATATTGAATAATTTAGTCCAGGATTATAAACAGAGTTGCCTAACATTGTTTCCTGTAGGCATATAATCCCTGGATTAAATTCATGCATTAAAACTTTAAGGTCTTCTGTACGGGCTCTGAGACCTTTACAGTTCCACTGAAGAATATCGAGCAAGAATGCTAAGGTGGTAAAATGTGCTACTTCCCACTTCTTGGAGGAAGTACTGTTCCTAGGGTGGAGTGGGAAATTCTCCTTTATAAGAGATTGTTTTCTTAATCCCTTTTCATCTGAATTGGTGTTCAGGGTCTTTGGTTGATCTTCATATTTTTTATTATGAACCTGATGTTCAGAATTATTGCTGTGGTTCTGTGCACCACTAATCCTATTTGTCTTAGGGCGGCAAGACTGAATTGAACTCATATGTTTTTGTTCTGAAACTACTTTTTGGAACCACCTTTCTAGGAGGAGAGATGTCTTCCAAAACACTGAACCCATTTGAAGTTTTTATTATAAAATTATCATTATTTGGGGAACTATTTCTTGTGCGTTTCTTGTAGTTGCAACTGTAGTTTTATTATTATTTTTGTTTGTGGCTGTGGCGATTGATGGCTCTGAACTAGCTCTATCTAATTGGGATTGTTCCTTTAGCTTATTTTGGTTTGAAGTATTTTCAGAATATTTTCCTGAATTATTGGCTGATTTTGGCACCCTTATTTTTGGAGATGAATCGACAGCTGTGGATGTGGTGGAAGATAAATTTTCTGTGCTTTTGGAAGTACAATTTTGCTATTGGACTTCAAAGCACTTTGCCGACGAAAGTTTCTCACCAGTTTGGAGATTTTCATTATTATTCATGGTTCGAGAAATACCAGGTTTGTGATATCTTCCATCAGACACAGTTATTGGTGGCCTTACATTGTTGGAAGTTTTCATATGTTTTATTACAGAAGCATACGTAGTGTTGGCACTTTTGTTTGCCCCCATTACCGTGCGCTTTGCTTCACTAATGCTAATATGTTCATTATCTGCCACTGCCAACACTTCTTGTTCAAATTTATATCTGGGACAAGCCCTAGAGTTTGGTGCGTGATCACCCTTACAAAGAAAACAGTATCGGGCTGCTTTGCAATCATCAAAATTATCGTGCTCTGCAGAGCACACAGGACATCTTTTATTGTTATCGCAAGAGTTTTGAATGTGGCCATATTCAAAGCATTTGCGACACTGTCTAGGACTTCTTTTATATTTTTTAACCTGCATCCTCTCATGGCCAACAATGATGGTATCAGGTAGGTAATTAGAGGAGAAGGTTAAAAGGATAGCTGCATCACCACCCAGTTTTTTTACATGAGATACACAAGGAGGGCATCGATGGAGAATCTCCTCCTCTTTAAAAACATGCAGATATTTTGAGTAAACTACTCCTTTCAGTGTATTAAAGAATCTGTGAGATGAAATAGATTCAATATTTCCACTTTCAGGAGGTTTAAAGTTAGCTAACAGAACTGCTTGAGTCTCATTTCCAGCTTTTATTAGAAGGTTCTTTCCATACCGTTTTAAATTTCCAATGGGAATGGAACCAACCTTGCTCTCAATGCAGTCAGCAGCTTTTATCAAATTTTTCCCTCCCTCCTTGTAGATAGCAACATGCCATAAAGGGGGAGGAAGAGCTCTGGTACATGGGACTGGTCCATGTTCTTCAGCCTTTGGAACAAAGTCAAATGGCTCATCATTCAAGTTTTTTTCACTGAAAACACTTTCGTGCTGACAACTGAGTCATTTAGAATGTGGCCATGGAGTCTTTGTTGTGCCTCACTAGCTTCCAAGGGAGAGGAAAATTTGATAAAAGCACAAAATGACTGCTTATCTTTTCTAGAATTAATTTAATTCTTTCCACTTTGCCGAATTGCTTCACTACACTGTATAAACATTCGTAATCTAATGATAAGTTTACATTAGTGCAATAAAGGACCCTATTATTTGAATCAAATCCACCAGATTTATTAACACCCTGGTGTCTCAGTGTTTGGTTCTGTCCAACAGCCAAGCCCGTATCCATGTTCATGCCAGAAGTCGTTGCCAGTGCCGTTAAGTCATCGGATCCAGGGGAGGGAGAACTAAAAGCCAAATCCATAAGTTTAAACCAGTCCACATGCAAAGGTCCAAAAAGTGCACACCCGACACCCAAGCACCCGACAGCATATCAAAAAGGACAAACTGGGCAGCTCTACTGCTCAGCTTCCCCAGCCCAACACACTCCTAAAGCCCACGAAGAGACCCCAAGATGCCAAGCATGCACACATCAGACCACCACACACAAACTGGTTCATCCACCCACCCAAAACTGCTTGGTCATATCAAGAAAGTATCATAGATCAGTCAGGTATTCGCATTCTCCACCAATGGCACAAGTGAGAGTTGACTCCCAACAGTCCACCCCATATCCTACCCTTTCAGGATAGCACCAGTACACTTGCAGTGGCCCAGGTATAAGCCAATCCGCCTGCTGGGAGTTCTGCCCCCACTAATGGGGACTGACTCCCCACTCCAACCGTACTCGTGGGCTTCCGGACAAAAGCCAGGAGTCCCACCTCCAAAAACCAGCCCCCCCTGGATTCCGATGGGCTGATCCCCAGAGATGGTTCCGCCCTCAAGATAGCAGTGGGAAAAATCCCATCACCATCTCTTAGGTCCAAACTATCTCGGGTGGCGACTCAACCACCACAACTCCCACAATTAGCTTTGAATGCGACCCCTTCCAAAAACGATCCCTTCTCAGACTCACCTAAGCAGTAAAATTTTGCGAATGTGGAAATGTCCACGCCATTTAAACCAAAAACTATGTAGGATGATTCGTCAGGACCCGGGCCCAAAGGCCAGGGTCCCTTAGCCCCTCACCTCGTCAAGGCGTCCTACTCGAGGGGTTTGACCTTTGACTTTTGAAATTTGAGCAATATTTTTGTTATTACGAAAATAGGGCCTGGAAGTTTCCTGACCAGTCACATGCTTTTTTTTTTTTTTTTTTTTTTTTTACCATTGAATGCCAGCCTGCAATAGATGGTGCAATGTTTGTAGAATGGAAACGTTCAGATATCATAATATTGACCTATTCCGTTTGTCTCTGTGCCTTATGACAGTCGAGGAAAAAATGTATATCCATGTTTTTTCCTATATGGTTCGACAAAAATGTTCAACGGCTTATGTTTTACAAATGAATACGTCGGACTGAACTAAATGTTCTAGTTTTATTATTATCAAACATTACAGATATCAGGGAATATTATAATGCTTCCGCTTGTGTTTATATTGTTTTTGTTTTAATGGGTCTTTCAAGCCATAGAGAGCATTCAGATTATAGCAATTAGATATTCACACACACACAATATATATATATATATAGGTCACTCGTTAATGATGAATGAAAGAAAATGAAAATGAAATTAAAAGATGTAAAAAGGCATACGTTTTCATACTAGAACACACTCACACAATAAATACATTTATACTCGTGTTTCCATATATACTCACTAAAAAGGTGTATTAAAATTCAAAATAAATTAAGTACTTAAAATTTACTTGTTTTTAAAATTCATTATACTGATTGACTGATTTTTTTTTTATATTTTATCTATCAAATTACAGCTTCTCATGAAAATTAAAATGGGTATTACTGAAAATATTGAAGATTCCGACAAAATTTCTTTTATTGATCTATTTCCAAACTTTTATAATCGTTGCAGGTTATATTTTGGACATTCACACAGTACATGCTCAACTGTTATCAACACATTGCAATGTGGGCATTTGGGAGGAGGGCCACATGGACTGTTCATTAAGTGTCCATGTGTCAAACGAGTATGGCCTATTCGAGGACGCGTCAAAATTACTTGTGTGTCTCTCTCTCTGATATGACGAACTCCATTTTCTAACACTGGATTTTATCTGTTTTAGTGCAACCATTTTGCCAGAAGGTCGGTACTGAAATATATAATTTTCTTTCCTGATTCGGAAATCTGAGTCAGGAAAAGAGTGGGACGGAAAATTAATGAGTCTAATTGTCCCGCGTTTCTAAACTTAGATTCCTACATAAGAAAAGACAACAAGACGAAATATGAAAAAAATACAAGGATTAGTGATTGATAAATATTTTAAACGTTTCTTTATAAAGAAAAAATTTTGCCATTAAAGTTCTTTGAGGAAAAAAAGTTTTTAATAATTTAATAAGAACATTTCGGTCTTCATAAAAAAAAAGCAAAATGTTTCAAATTGTCATTGGTATAAGAGAGGAAGCAATTACAAAAAATAACCACTGTCCTCCACTTACAATTCTGGCACCTGAGTGAAAAAGAAGCTGTTATGAGAGAGAAACCTACGCTCATTCCGATGTCCGAAAAACAACCTTATTTACGGCACTAGATGAATAAAAATATAAGGACTTGCAAATGACCTACATAAAAACATCAGGTTTTCGTCCAATTTCGTTTTCGAAAAACATCTTTTTCTAGGTCGCCAGATAAATAAAAATGTAAAGGACTTACATATTATCTAAGTAAAAGCACTAAGTTGCTCGTACAATTTCGATTACATTTAGGAATACTATTAACATGAAATACTTTCAACCATCCACGCCGAGACGAGTAACAGGCAAGATGCCTATTAATTAACTTGCAGCAAAAGAATAAACAGGAAATGCCGCCACTTGACAAATTTTCTGGAAATGTAAATCATTACAATGTCTCTCCCGCTGAAGATGCAAATGGCTCTTTCCAAGTTCCACAGAGGAGAATAATTTGGAATAAATGATTGCCCATTATTATTCCGAGGATTCCTCCCCTCCCCCCCCCCTCTCTCTCTCTCGCTCTCTCTCATGGACTGATTCATAGAACTCGTTACCTAAAATAGTTATTATTTCCTATTACTACCACCGACTATCTCTCTCTCTCTCTCTCTCTCTCTCTCTCATTGACTGATTCGTAGAGCTCGTTGCCTAAAATATTCGGTATTTCCTGCTCCTACCACCTCTCTCTCTCTCTCTCTCTCTCTCTCTCTCTCATGGACTGATTCTTAAAACTCGTTACCTAAAATATTTGGTATTTCCTATTACTACCACCTCTCTCTCTCTCTCTCTCTCTCTCTCTCTCTCTCTCTCTCTCTCTCTCTCTCTCTCTCTCTCTCTCTCTCTCTCTCTCTCTCTCTCTCTCTCTCTCTCTCTCTCATTCTCTGAGCACTATTGCAGAAAATTATTAGTGAAAAAATTTCATCACACAAGATATATAATTCCCATAAGATTTGGTAAATTATCATAATTAGAGGTTTTGTAAAAAAAAAATCCATCACTCGTACCCGTCAGTATTTTTAATGCGTAATTAACGCATTCATATCGTTAGATTATACCTTGAAAATTATTTTCGATAATGAGGTGACTTTTTGTGGGTTTGATATATCTTCAAATTTCGAACTTTTTTTTCAAAAAATGGAAACGATTCACGTTATAAGGAAACTAAAAATGTGAAGACGAAATATAAATGTATAATGGAAATTAATGCTCAGTATGGTAGTTTATACTGAACATTGCCATAAATATGATGTTATGTAACTAAAGAAAGAAAAGGAAAGTGTCTGTGGAGCCCAGGCTCAATATGTAAAGGTTTCATTAAGCCAGCTCTCCGTTGTTGAGCGGGTAATGTCTGCATGTTGAATAAACAAGTTTCTTCAACGCAATCGAGTTTTCTGTGCGGTAGTGGCCTCAGCCACGGCCAATAAAAATCTTAGCCGCGGTCCTTGAAATGCAGCGGCGGTCCGGTGGTGACCCATGTCGTTTGTACCTATAGCACTGCCAGAAGTACGATTATTGCTAACTTTAACCTTAAATAAAATAAAAACTGCTGAGGCTAAGGGGCTGCAATTTGGTGTGTTTGATGGTCGGAGGGTGGATGATCAACATACCAATTTGCAGCCCTCTAGCCTCATTAGGTTTTAAGAGCTGAGGGCGGACGGACAGACAAAGCTGGCACAATAGTTTTCTCTTACAGAAAACTAAAATGAAATGTAAAAATATATATATATATATATATATATATATATATATATATATATATATATATATATATATATATATATATATATATATATATATATAGTACCTGGTTATTACACAACTAATCACAGATTTCAAAAACATACCTCACTTCAGCCAGATACCTGAACTCTCATAACAAAAGAACTACGACTGAGTACTCTAAAGGTAACAGTGATCCCTTAAAAAACTCATTAATCATGTGAAAAATCAAACTAAGTTTATCAAAAGAATGGTGAGGTATCAAATATTAAACATGAATTATACTAGAATAAAAGGGCATCACTCCACCAAACAACTTTAACTGTTTCCCTGTTCTTAATTCCCTTCAGCAAAACTAAAGGAACAAAACATGTTTATCACTTTGCCTTAAGCACACAATTAATCCTATTCACTAGTGGTTAATAAATGAAACACTGTTTTTAAACATTTTAAATACAAAAACTTACTGTTAAATTCAAAATTTATAATTAGAAATCACAATCGGAAAATTTACTATTACTTGTAAACAACACAAGATTTAATTAATTCTTGAATTAAATCATTAAACAAAACTAAATCATAAAAACTTTATCAAGAAATTAAATTAATCAAACAAAATTTAAACCATCAAGAATTACTCAAGATTTGAAAAGAAAATCTTAATAAATGAGAATTAAATCAAGTATGCAATGTTAAGTATGCAATGTTAAATATCAAGAAATATTTAAAATGCTAAGTAAATAAATGTTAAATCACCAACAAAAATCAAGAAATTGCAAACACAAGAAAACACAAAAATACACCAAAGATTTTTCAATAATAATTTCATTGAGGCAAAAATTTCCTAATACACCTTATTATGCCATGGTAATAATAGGTAAAATTCACTTTACTTTACACAAGCTTGTGAAAACCTTTGTAAAATCTGGCAGCTGCTTGTAATTCACAAAACACACTTTTTTTTACCAGGCACCAT
Organism: Macrobrachium rosenbergii; assembly: GCF_040412425.1. NCBI lineage: Eukaryota > Metazoa > Arthropoda > Malacostraca > Decapoda > Palaemonidae > Macrobrachium > Macrobrachium rosenbergii. Next base: position 1,434,164 of record NW_027100725.1, read on the forward strand.
TACTGCTAATAATTTTACTAAATTCAGATCTCAAAAGCTAATACTAACACCAGTGACCACAAATATTTTACGTTAATAATTACTGTCATTTTAAGAATGAGAGAGAGAGAGAGGAAACCAAACTGAACGGTCTCTGAAATAAGAATGAATATGAATTAATCTGAGGATTCCAGTATGAAATTCAAGTCATATGACGTCATTAAGGCATTTTGGGGACGAGAAAAGAAAGCAACACGTTTTGAATGCAATCGGGACAATACGTGACATAATCGATCATGAGCTCTTACTCTTATAATTGCAGATGTGACCAGAGCCATGAAATCTTAAACATTATCAAACAGATGGCAATTGTTATTCCTGACCTGTCATCGCACGAAAACCCAACACAACGCGCTTCTCTTATCTGAACTGATGACGGATGAAGTGCAACAAACCCCTCGATAGGACACACGTGTTCTTTTGAGATCTGACACTACATACGATATTTCAACAATCATTATCATTACACATCATACATGATAAATGAAAGAATAAATATTACATATTACAAGGCCACATCATGAGAATGCATATATATATATATATATATATATATATATATATATATATATATATATATATATATATATATATATATATATATATGTTACAAGAAACAGAATTAACACTTTTTTGAAAGTGTACGTAACGTAATCCTAACTATCTTCTTCAGGAAAAAGGCGTATAAAGATTCGACCCATGATAACATCTGCATCCCTTTTCTCCCCTCTCTCTCTCTCTCTCTCTCTCTCTCTCTCCGTGTATCGCCTCTCTCTCTCTCTCTCTCTCTCTCTCTCTCTCTCTCTCTCTCTCTCTCTCTCTCTCTCTCTCATCGTTTTCCGAAGTTCACCCACCCGACCTCACTCATTCTCTCAAAGCAATTAAATGGACTATTTAAAGAAACGCAATAGTTTCTACAAAAATAGGTTTATTATTCAAATAACCCAACAAGAAATGAATAAAACAAAGCAAAGATTAAATTGCATAATAAATGAATTATCGAGTCAGATAACTAGACTCTAAACTGCAAAACACTTCTGATTAAAGAAGTCTCACTATGGCTAATAGTCTGGAAATATCCAAACTCACACATACTCCCCAAATCAATAACTAAAGTCACGTAAAAAAACTGTTATTCGAACCAGTCCACAGACATCTGTCGAAAGAATTAAACATGATAGATTATTATTATTAAAATAGTTTAATCAGACCACTGAGCTGACCATCAGCTCTCATAGGGCTGGCCCGAAGGATTAGGATGGAATGACAAGTCTAGGCTAGAAGCCTAGCACTGGGACCTAATAGGTCACTTGTCAATGATGATAAACGAAAATGAAAATGAAATTAAAAGCTGTAAAAAGGCATACACTTTCATACTGGAACACACTCACACAATAAATACATTTAAACTCATGCTCCCATACATACTCACTAAAAAGGTATATTAAAATTTAAAATAAATTAAGTAAAATCATAAAATTTACTTGTTTTAAAATTCATTATACTGATTGATTGTTTTTTTCTTATATTTTTCCAATTAATTTGCAGCTTCTCATGAACATTAAAATGGGTGCTATTGAGAACGTTGAAGATTCTGACAAAATTTCTTCTATCGGTCTATTTCCAAAATTTGATAATCGCTGCAGGTTATATTTTGGACATTCACACAGTATATGCTTAACTGTTATCAGCACATTGCAATCTGGGCATTTGGGAAGAGGGCCCATGGACTGTTCATTAAGTGTCCATGTGTCAATCGAGTATGGCCTATTCGAAGAAGTGTCAGAATCACTTGTGCTTGTCTCTCTCTTTGATATGACGAATTCCATTTTCCAACACTGGATTTTATCTGTTTTAATTTATTATTTTCAGGTTCTTTGTTCCATATATTTTGCCATTTTTTACAATGACTGTTTTTATATATTTTGTATAGTCACTGATAGGGATGTCTACATTTGTTCTTGTCATGTGGACCGCTTCTTTAGCTGCTTTATCAGCCTCTTCATTTCCCTTAATCCCTACATGGGCAGGGATCCAACATATTTCAATATTTTTTCCCTTATTATACAATTTATGGAGTGAGATTTTTATATGTTGCACAATATTATTTTTGGGATTATAGCTTTGAATAGCTTCTATAGCACTTCTGGAGTCGCTATAAATTACAAAATTATTATATGAGACTTCTCTAATTATTTTTATGGCCGATACTATTGCACATAACTCAGCTGTATATATAGAGGCTTTGTCTGGGAAAGAGAACTGACACGTTTTGTTTTGGGATACCGCAGCATATCCCACTCCGTATTGTGATTTAGATCCATCAGTGTATATTGCGTAGTGTGGACCTTTTCGGATTATATGCTCTACTGCATGTTGTCTTTGGTATTCTGGAGTATATGAATGATTTTTTGATAAATATTTCAAGTGTGTACAAATTTTCATTTTATTCATTGTCCAAGGAGGAGGCAATTTTAACATTACAGGTAATTGTATATACATATTTAGCGACTCAAACAATCTTCTAGCCCTAATTGGGAAAGAAGGTGGATGATTGTTTATAAACACATCTCTTAATCCAAATAATTTTTTTGGTTGGAGAATCATTTGTCTGAATTCTCAGAGCACTCTTCATCGTTACTAGCTCTCTATGGAGAGACAGAGGTAGTTCACCACATTCAACTTGTAAAGATGATGTTGGTGATGATCGAAAAGCTCCTGAACATATTCTAAGACCCTCATTATGAATTGGGTCTACCGTTTTCAGCACTGCATCTGATGCCGAGCCATATATTTCACTTCCATAATCAACGATAGACAGCACTGTTGCTTTATACAATAAAGTAAGGGTATGTCTATCGGCTCCCCAAGTAGTGTTCGACAGTTTTTAATTAGGTTTAATGCTCTTTTACATTTTGATTTCATGTATGTTATGTGGGCTTTCCAGTTCATGTGAGTATCAAATACTAATCCTAAAAATTTTGCTGTTTGGCCAATTGGTATACTATGGTTTCTGATTTTTAAGTCTATTTCTTCTCCTTTTTTCCATTTTTTGTTTTTATAAAACATGATTGCTTGAGTTTTATCTATGGAAAATTTAAAGCCTACAGATAAAGCCCATTCATTTATTTTTACTATGCTTTTGTTAATGATTCGTTCTGCATGTTTTATTCGAGATGCTGAATAATATATGGCAAAATCATCCATATACAAGTTACTTTTAATACCAGTAGGTAGATTTTTACTGATATCATTAATTGCTAACGTAAACAGTGTGCCACTAAGGACGCTTCCCTGTGGAACACCATTTTCTAGAGGAAATGTTCTAGACAGAACATCATCTATTCTCACCTGAAAACTGCGATTTGTCAAAAGTTTTGTATAAACCTAGGTAAATGTCCACAGATGTTGTTGTTTTGTAAAGTTTTTAATATAGCATACCTCCATGTAGTATCGTATGCTTTTTCAATGTCAAAAAAGACAGCTACAGTAATTTGTTTTCGTTCAAAACCTCGGCGTATATGGTCTTCTAAGTTACAGAGAGAATCTAATGTAGATCTGTTACACTGTGACCCAAACTGAGTGGGAGTTAAAATTTTATTTTCTCATATGTGCCATGTTAGTCAAGCATTTACCATTTTCTCTAGTAATTTGCACAAACAACTTGTTAAAGAAATTGGTCTGTAATTGCTTACATTACTGGGATCTTTTCCAGGTTTGGGGATTGGAATAATTATAGCTTTACGCCATTCATCAGGAAATAAATTTCTAAGCCATAAGTGGTTATAAAACTCTAACAAGTATGTCTTTGCCAAAGGTGCTAAATGGCATATCATTTCAAAACAAATATTGTCACCTCCAGGGGCAGATTTATTGCTGTTCAACAGAGCAAATTCTAGCTCTTCCATACTAAATTTTCTATTATAATATATATCTTCTACTGTTTCAAAATTTATTGTTATTAATTCTATATTATTTTTCTTTGTGCAGAAATGCTCATCTAAATTTTTGTTGCTACTTACTTTTGCTAAATTTTCACCTATTACATTACTAATTTCTTTAGGATCAAGTATTCTTTTCCCATCTTTTATTATGGCATGTCTAAGTGGTTTAACATGGGTACCATTTATTTTCCTGAATTTTTCCCATATTTTTATATGGGAGTATTTTTAGAGAGATCTGATACATATTTTTTCCATGAAATGATTCTTCCTTGAATTACTTCTCTTTTAAACTTTGCAGATATTTTATTATAAAGAGGTTTTAATGTATCAATTTCTAATAATAATATAGTTAGTTTTTGTAAGGTTCCTACTAATATCGGTAAAGTTTTGTTTAATTTACTGAATTTTCTATTCAAATTATTTAGTCGTCTTCCAATCTGGTGTTTTATTTTTATTAATTCTGTTAGTTTTTCAGACCACCATGGGACTTTGTGTTTTGTTGGATGAGATTTGGATTTTGGTATTGCTTTATCAGCAGCATTTGTAATGAAATTGAGAAGAAATTTATTAGTTTCATTATGGTCTTTCAAATATTCAAATGGTGGATATTCCTGGTGTGGTATTCTTATTGTTCCCAATCTGCTTTATAAATGTTATATTGAGGGGCATGTTTGGTGGGGTTATTTTGTAATAAAGAAATTAATATGGGGAAATGATCACTTGTATGCAAGTCGTCTACCGTATTCCAGTCCAATCTGTCTATTATGTTTGTTGTACATAGAGTTAGGTCGATTGAGGAATATGTTCCATGTGTTTTAGAAAAATATGTGCTGATTTCGTTATCATTTATACAGCACATGTCATATGAATCTATGAATTCCTCTATTTTATTTCCTGCTCTATTTGATTCTGTACAATTACAGTCCCACATTGGGTTGTGGGCATTAAAATCACCTACTATTAACGTTGGTTCCTTAGTATTATTAAGTAATTCTTTGAGTTTGTCAACGTCATAATTTTTATTAGGTTGATTGTACAAATTATGAATTACATAATTATCGTTTTTATTCGTATTCTAATACTCGACGTTTGCAAATCAGTAAAGTTTACAGGTACTTTGTCATAACATACTTTGTTATGTACATATATAGCAGTACCTAAATTTCCTTCTTCCTCTCTAGATGAAGATGCTAAGGTATATTTACCTATTGTTAATATTGTTTTGTTGACATGTTGCAAACATAATATCATTGGTTCATATTCTTTTAATAACCGTTGTATTTCTCCTAGGTGTAATCTGGTCTGTAGACCATTTACGTTCCATTGTATAATATAACTATTGAAAATTTTTTATAGCGGTCAAGTTTTACTCTCTTTTTTGTATTATCAATTTGGAATTTTTCTAATAATTTACTCACGACATTCATCTGTTTTTCTTTATAATAGACTAAGTGCTCAATGCACATGCACCCTTTTCATGGTTACTCAAATCTGTGTTTTCTTTTTCTATATTTCATAAAATTTCTTATAATGTTTGTTAAACCATCTTTTGTTATGCTTTTGTTGTTATTGCATAATTCAATGAAACAATCATTACATCCACAAGTATTATCATGTGTATTTCTCTTTTCATTTGCTCTTGTACCAATTACTGGAGAAGGAGTAATCTCTTCTCCCTTGACATAATCATTATCATCTATGGTATGATTCTCTTTCACTTCTTCAGTGTTCTCGACATTTGCCTTCATAGGTTCTATTATTATTTTAGGAGATAAAGGTATATTCTTTGTTTGTTTTTGTTTTTGTTCCTTTTTCATCTCCTTTATCTTTGGTTTAACTGATGTTTCTCTAATAATAGTTGGTTTCTTCGTTTTGGGTGGTGTTCTCTCCAGAGGCCTTTTTTTATCTTTAGTTTCCAGTCTATATCTACCCTCTTCTGGTACTTTAGTAGCAGCATCTTCCTGTGTGTCTATTTGCATTAATATTTCAAATGAATTGGATAAAATATTATCCATCTCATTTGTGCCTGTTTCTTTATTCTCTATTTTATTTTTTATTTCTAAATTATTAATTTTTTCTTGAGACTTACTTTTCTGTGCTCTGTTATTTCTATCTGTTTCCGTTTTTGCTTCATTTTTTGCTCTTGTTATTGAGGAATATGAATGTTTCTTAGATGGATCTTGCATTCCTCTCACTTTTAATTCCAATTTAGCCTCTCTGATAGACATCCCTGTTCGTTCTTGTAACATTTTCAGTTCTGTATTGTATATGTAGTACATGCACTCCTTGGACCTAGCATGATGATCCTGTCCACAGTTTACACATTTTGGTTCACTACATTTCCATTGTGTGGCATGTTCGTCAGATCCACAATAAGCACATACAGGTTCATTACGACAGTTTTTCTTTGTGTGTCCATACTTACTACAATTTTGACATTGTAGCGGTTTGGGAACATAAGGCCTCAGTTCTCTATTTTGGCCCAAAATTTTTATTTTTGAGGTAACTCTTGGCCCTCAAATTTTATTTTTGCAATTCTTAAAGCCTTATTATTTTGTTTACTTGGTATTGTATATACCTCACAGTCTTGGATTTTGGTATATCTCATTTTAAGAGAGTCCAACAGTATATTTTTGTCAACTGGTTCGTCATTATTTTCAGGAAGTACAATAGTACCCTGAATGCTGTTCATAGTGTCATGCTTTTTTACTTTTACATTTATATTGTCAACATTTTTTATTGATAGATAGTCCTCAGACTGGTTTTTGTTGTGGCTTCTATAAGCCACGTCTTTTTTTTATTTGTCTAAACAACATTTCTGTCGTTGAGTGTCTTTTTAATAAGAAGTTTTCTAACTTTAGGGCTGAGATTTGCTGTTCTGTTTCCATGGTTAGAAACCTTGACCAACTTCCACTCCCAAAGAGGGAGTCAAAGTGAGTCAAGGTTGGGTCAAGACGATATTTACTTTTTTTTTTATTTGTTTTGTACTGGAGCATAAGGTTCCAGTGTGATTATATTTGGATTCTTTATTGTTTTTTTCAAAGAAAGGTTGTTGCAAGAGGTTCCATGGTCGTCATCTGTGCCGAGTCACTACCATCAAAGGGCCCAGGGTACTCGAATCTTTATTTTCACTTTGCATAAAGATTTGAGGAAAAAAAAAAAAAAAAAAATAAATAACCTGAAAACCTTAAAAAGATATCATCAGCCTTTCATGGAGTTCATTCCTCCACTAATGGCACAAGTGAGAACCGACTCCCAAATGTCCGCATCCCTACCCTACCCCAAAGGGGATGGCACAACATGATTAGAGTGGCTCAAGTGTAAGCCAACCCGCTTGATAGGACTGAGAGCATTACTAGAATACAATCATCCCCACCTAATCACATTATGGGCAAACCGGACAGAATGCCGAGAGTCCTATTCCCAGAACTAGACCCCCCTGGAATCCGTGGTCCAGTCCCGTAGAATAGTTCCGCCTGAAAACTCAGGTCCGAACATTATCGGGCAGTTGATGGTCCTGCCACGGTTCTCACTATTTAGCTTCGGATATAAACCCAATCCTAGCTATGATACCTTTTCCTATTTACCACGTCCAAGAAATTTGTACGAAAGTGAAAATATCCACGCCATTTAAATCGAAAGGTTTGTAGGTGATCCGTCAGGGCCAGGGCTCGTATTCTTCGTAAGAACGAAGAAGAAAAGCCAGGGCCCCTTACCCCCTCACCACGTGAAGGAACCTACTTCGAGGGGAAACATGATAGAAAACTCCCAAAAATATATGAAGTGCAAAACACAATAATGGAAAGTGTAAAATGACAGCCAAGATATGGCAAACGTAAACTAACAAAATAATAATATAAAAGGTATTGTTCAAATATTCATACTAAATCTCCCACACCAGTTCAAAAGTTCATAATGATTAGAAAATCATGGTAAAAATCACAAGTTCAATTTCCTCCCATAAAAAGATGAGATTTCAAACTCTACCTTATCTGCCGATTTCAAAGCCTGGATCCTCTCCAAAGCTACGTTGTAGACAACTGCAGTTCTATCACGTTAATGAACGATCAAACTCACTTTTAGGTAGATTTTGGCATAATCTAGATCAAATTAACGCACGTACTCACGAATATACAATAACACTTCGGAGATCACCTGACTGCCAATATTGCTTGAGGTTCTCACGCAGATAGCTGAGGAATCAAACTATTTGCTGAACACAAAGATTTTACAACTGACATATTTCTGTCAGTACCATCTGAGCTAAAATTCTTTCATCACACCTTAAAGCATTTTTTTTTGAAATGCATATATGTTCCTTTAAAATTGTAGCAGATATTTTCTGAAATTATAATGATATATATATATATATATAATATATATATATATATAAAATATGTGTGATGTTGTTGTGTGTGTATGATGTGTTTGTGAACAGAATCTCTCTCTCTCTCTCTCTCTCTCTCTATTCTCTCTCTCTGGAATCTCTTCTTCTTTTTTTATTTTATTTTACTGAAATATCGTTCCCCTAATATCTGTATCAATATTAATATTATTATGCTAGTTATGTGACCAAATCCATATAGATCTTTGTTTGATACAGGCAAAAATCAATTGTCTTCGCCAACTGCAATTGATAACTCATCCATTTCTTTAAATTCAAACATGGGAACACAAAAACTTCACTGTTCGCTCCATATCTTAATTTAATTTACACACACACACACACACACACACACACACAAATACACAAGATATTATATATTTAATAATATTTCTATATATTATATGCTATATATATATACATATATATGTATATATACGATAAAACTGTCATAAACTGGACCTCGGCTTTGGTGAGAAAGTGAAACAAAATTATAATTGATGCTGAAAACCAAGAAAGTCCAGTTTTATGAGCAAATCTGAAGTTATTTGAAAACGTGATCTTGAATTTCCTGGATTTACAATTGAATGGGAAGGTCGCCGACTGGGAATTTAGAATTTTGCAAATTTACAGGGATTTATTTACAGAAACTTAGCAAATCAATAATGAGAACGACACAACATAATCACTAAGGGGCAGATTCAGAATAGGACACTTGAACAATAATGCAATGATTTGGCAACAAGCAAGTGGATTAAAATGGGGCCAATCTGCAATACAATCTGTTCAGTGATCATAATAACATTCAGTCTTGCCCTGATTACATGAAATAGTCTCAGGTAATGCAAATAATGGAACTCCAGGATGGGAGAATAATTCATATGAACATTTGGGCCACAGGGGAATTCGTTGTTTGACTGACCAGGAATTATCAGGATTTTGGTGGCAGACGAGATACTGAAGCATGGATAGCAGTCGTTGGCATGTGCATCCCTGCAAAAAATAACGTTCTCAGTTAGGAATGACGGTGTACACTGAAGGAGATGGTTCCCAGATGAAATATCAAAAATACACGTTCTTAAATACAAAAAATAATTGTAGCCTAGAAGGTGATTATAATGAAGTCATGTTTGCAATCTGAGAATCGGAGCAGGGTTTCAGGTTTTAACAATGAACACGTGATTGTGCTCACATAAAGGTAAAATTAACACTGATAAACTTAACCTGGGAGCCCTTAAATTGCACTGGTGGAGGGATAATTGATGGTTATCAGGTGGGTCTTTACTTGAATTTAAAGTAAGTAAATGGCAAGGCATGGGACACAGGCAGGATTCTAACAAAGGGAGGATTGCTTTGTGGAGGAAGAGGTTAAAAGTTTAAAGAAATGGAATTTTAAGGAGTTTAAGTAAAAGGGGAAAGAGCTGGTCTTGACTATTTGTTAAAAAATTCATTGAGAGCTTATGGCTCTGACTCACTAATTAAATTTCTTCCGCCCCTTCTTCTTTTTTTTTATATCCAGGGTCTTTCAGCCATTCTAGGAAATAATGAGGATATTACTGAACACGACCAGGAGTGCCGTCAGGAGCAGGATCAGGGGCAGCCTTAAACATGGGCTGGCCTATTTCAGATGGTAAATGCGAAACCGTCCTGGGAAGAGAACCAGCGTCTGCTTCCTGACCAGACAGCTCCTGGTCGACCAGAAACGATAACGTCCAGGTCTGCTAGAGGGTCGTCCTCAGCAGGTGGAAAAGTGTGGGAAGAAGAAACATCAGGGGTTGGAGGTTCACACTGTGCGATGATCACAGTGGTGAGATTTGTGGATCTCCGCAGTAGGATCCAAGTCATAATAGGGCCCGGCACTGGCACTAACTCAGGGCCAGGCTCGGGAAGTACGCTTGGCAGGGAGTCTCCAGCCAAGATGGGTGGAGCTTGGCACTGACCAGTGCTTGCAAGGGGCACTGGCAGCGAATTGGTGTCAGCTAAAGCTGAAGGGGGACCCGGGGGATCAAGACCCCTCGGAGTCCCTGGCATGATTTTGGACAGTGATTCCTGTCTTAATGAGAGGACTGGGCCTCTTAGTTCAGTGGAGTTGACTGCTGCGGCTAGCCTACTGGGGCACTTTGCCCATCTCTCCGAATGGACCCTTACGTTGCAGGTCCTGCAGTGGTAATTTGTTTGGTCCCTTTGTGATGAGGGAGTAATTCTTTGGTGGCTATCAGGTCACAAGACCTGCGGACTGGGCCTAGCAGGTGAATGTGGTGGATTGGTATCGATTGACGGTGGCACAGTGGTCACAAAGGCTGTGTCCCTATCTGAAGATGTGGTGCTGGATGTGCTGGCGGAAGCAGTCAGGCAACAGAGTGGTGTAGGGGTGGGACATCCCCAGAGGATGTCTCGACCAAGCAAGAACTCCACTCAGTGCCTAATTCGCTTGACAACGCCAAGACGGTGCACTTTGTTGCTCCAAGGGGTGATCACCCTGAGCTCAACTGTGGGGACGGTCATTGACTGTTCGTCCACCCAGGTCACGGTCCACTTGGTGTGCTCCTCTACCTTAGCACTGGCCGGCACTTGGGCCCAATCGATCAGACTAACGTCAGAGCCAGTGTCAGCAGTAGTTGGTAGGTGCACTGGGGGACTGGAACCATCCAGAGAAGCCACTGAGACGAACTGTGTCCAGACCCTCTCAGGGTGAGTTCTCTCTGGCGGCTCAGCTAAGGAGGCGGTGGCACTAATCATGTTCACGTGCCTGGGCGTGACCACATGTTTTGGGCATGCAGGATACCCTGAAGAAGAGTGTCCTGAGGCTCCACAGTCTCGGCAGGGGCCCTGGTGATATGTTGATTTCCCGGCAGTGACGGTGTGCTGGGAAGACGGTGGGGTTGTTGCCCTGCTGATTACTATCTTTATAGCGGCAATCTGCTTCGGCATGGCCATTGATTTACAGATTGGGGCACAAAGGTTTGTTAGGCAACGTTCCGAGCGGTTGAGGCCCGAGAGGTGTCTGGGTGGCACTATTTTTGTGATGCAAGGTGCCATGGGAAGGATTGCATGTCTCCCAGGCATCAGCTAAGTGGCAGGCAGCGACATTGAGGGTGGCTGGCTGCTTATCATTAAGATACACAGCCAGCGGCTAAACATACTAGAAGAGGTCCTCCAGCATGGTCCGGTTGAACAAATCCTGAAAGGTGTCTTCAAACAATATGCGGGTCCCAGCTTGGGTCTTGTGACAGGCCCATTCTGTTCAGGACCAGCTGATGTTCTCAGCCATACCTCTGAATCTTTGTCTCCACCTCTAAGGGGTGATCTCATAAATTGTTTTGCCGATGGATTCACGGGTGGCAGCCATGTCCCCTCGTTGGTCTCGATTTCCTGGGCTAATGAGCAGTTTAGCCTTCCCCGTAAGGTGCTTGGTAAGCAGTAAGGCAATTTCTCAGCCAGGCTGACGTCATAGGTCTCGAAGAGGAATTTGATCTCTTCGTGCCAACATTTGGCTGTCTTCAGCCCATTTTCCCACAAGGTTATTGACTGTCGACAGAGGAGTTTATTTATGGCAGAATGGGCTAGAGGCTTTTTGTGCTGCTAAAGCTTTGTGCTTTCCTTCATGGCTAATATCAACTCGAGCTCCCTGTCTTTGAGGGTTAGTTCATGCTGTCTTCTTCTTTCTTTCTTTTTACCTCCTTTCCATCTGCACGGCTTCTTGCTGCCTTCTCCGTTCTTCTCTTAAATTTTTCTTCAACAAAATTGCTTTTATGCCTTCTCCAATCATCTCTTTCTTCTTCTCTCACAAGTAGCAAGCTTCTTCCTGCCTTTCTGTTCTTCTATTTCTTATCATACTTTCTCTTCTCAGCAATCTGTTCCTTTACAAACTTTTAAAAGGGCCTAAGGAAAAGTACCGTCCTCCTTCCCTATATTCCTAAAATATTTGTTTGATTTGAATGTTGCTGATGGGAAAGGGTAATTAATGAGTAACAATGGGTGTTCCCAGAAAAAAGGTTTGTGATGATGAGGAAGTGTGTTAAACTAATTGGCACTTCAATGAATGGCAGGTTTTTTGAATGTGAATAAACTGTGGATGAAAAAAAAAAAAAAGGTTCACACTAGGGAAAGCGTTCCTGAAGTGAAGTCTGAGTCCTTATGGCAAGAAATAACGCTTTAGCAAATGGAGTTTATTGAAGGCTAAAATGGTAATATTTAGAAATCACTGTTAAGAGGTGCTCCTGAAGGAGCTGCAGTCCTTATGGCGGAAACACTGGTTGTATGGCACTCTGTTTCTTCAATGCAGGTGCGGTGGCTTATAAGAGGTTGCTTTGGTTGGGTGGCACTGTGAGGCAAAGAGGTGCTCCAAATTGTTATGTGGAGCCATGCAAAATGTCAGTGCATACCAAAAGGTGAAGTACTCTGCCTGAGCTTTTTTAAGTAGGGAGTAAAAAGGAAATGAGAGACTCCAGCAGAAGGGAAGAGAAAGGAAAGTGAAAAAGGAGAAAGATAAGTGCTTCAGTGATTTGGTGCTTACCAGTGCCAGTAAAGATTAGTGGCCGTTCTGAGAAGTGGAAACTGGATGTGAATGAGTGGGTAGGTAGTTATGAGCATCTTATATGCGCTGCCTGACATAAGGACAGGTAGGATCATGAGGGAGGCTCATGCAGTGCAGTTTTTTTAGCATTTGCAACAAGCATGTCTGAGATAAGATATACCCCCACTCCCGCACTCCAGTTGGATGACAATTTTTCGGATATATTTTATAATATATATATATATTATATATATGTATATTGGGTTTTCTATATATATATATTTATATATATATATATATTATAATATTTTCTCTTATAGCGTACAATAAATGGTTTGAGCTGAAGCACTTGGAAGGAAAAAAAAGCTTTTATTATGCATTTATTCAAAAACACAAGTGCTCAAATAAAGCACTGTTTATAGTAAATAAATTTTTTTTTTTCTGGGTAATGAATTTGAAATTCAGATTAAGTATTAATATAATTCTTTAAATCTTCCTTTTTATAATTTGTGAGTTGGTTCCCAAACTCTCTAAGTAAATTATGTCTGTCCCGTGTTCAGATGAAAGGATACACGGGGAAAAGGAAGAAGGAAGAAAAACCTCTCTCTTTACTCAGTAAGCGTTATGTAATGGCAGTATTTATTATGGAAATTTTAGTTATTTGCCTTGCGTTTTAAGTTAAGTTAAGTTATCTTAGTTTAACCAGACCACTGAGCTGATTAACAGCTCTCCTTTTGGATGGAAGGATTAGATTTATTTTAAGTGGCTAAGAACCAATTGGTTACCTAGCAAAGGGACCTACAGCTTATTGTGGAATCCTGAACCAGATTATAGCGAGAAATGAATTTCTATCACCATAAATAAATTTTAATTCTTCATTGGCCGGCTGGAGAATCGAACACAGGCCCAGCAAAGTGCTAGCCGAGAACGATATTAACCCGTCCAACGAGGAACTACACAAACACAATATATATATGTATATATATATTTATATATATATATATATATATATAATATATATATATATATATACTGTATTATATATCTGATAACATAAATTACTATAACAACAACAAAATATTATAGCAATAAGATATAGCTGTGTTACTTTACGAAAATATTTCCATATTTTTTCACCTAATATGCTGTGTACTTCCGGTGACGGTGTCGATATATGTGAATGAAGCAACTGTAAACAGCATCAAGACCTTGATCCAACTTCAACAAAACAAAACAAAACAAAACAAAACAAAATTCGGTATTTCCTCTCCTGTACAGAAACGGAAACTAAGTCTCGTGGAAGCTGGTCCCAAAGAAATCCATGAGGAGGACGAGTCAAGTTCCGTGGATCCACATACGTTGTTTGCCTCGGGATTGAATTTATATACGATAAAAATTATACTAATAAACAAATATATAACAATTACCCTTCTTCCGAAAGCCCATAAACGAAGAATACTACATAGGGTATATACATGCCAATTAAAGTGCAGAATAAACTCCACGCAATTTAGTAAAGTAATTTACTTCTATATTTCTAAAAAGTTTTGGGTTCTCGCGCACACGCATAAACATTAATTTAGTGGAAAACATATATGGAGTAGTGGGATAATCCTTAGAACTGCTTAAGAATGATATTTTTTTCTCTGGTATCTCTGAAGGAAGAAAGTTAACACGTAAAACAAAGAGTTGACACACTTAAGACGGCCATGTTATTTAACATTACTGAATTTAGAAAGGACGTCCTGCCATACAGTAGTGATAATAATGATAGCAGAACTTCTTTCCTGTAGGTTTTGACTTAGAAGTGTTTAAGATGAAAAACTGGTCTCTGCTTTAAGCAGGAGTCATCACCTCCTACTGGAATAAAAAAAAAAGTTTCAAAGCGTCCACATACACACAAAAGCTTCATACGTCTACATAAAAAGGCCCACCAGCGTGGAATACACCATAAAAAATGGACTGGGTCGTTTTCCTTTAGAGTTGCAAATCTTTAATTTCCTTTGCTTTGCAGGCTGTCTTATTGAAATAGTTCTGACATTGGTTTTGCTGTACTGGGGTGTTATATGTGTTTCAGATTTCTCTGTCCTTTAAATACACACACACACACACACATTATATATATATATATATATATATATATATATATATATATATATATATATATATATATATATATATATATATAACTTGAATGTTTTACTTTAACTAAACCCATTCTGTAAGAGTTCTCACAAATAATAATAATAATAATAATAATCCCATACAAAATGCCAGGTGTATCTATTTATTTTTTTTTATGTGATAAACATTATCCACTAAAAAGAGACTGTCCTCTCTAAGCAGTGAACATTATTTTATTACGTACAGCAAAGGTACCTTAGTCTACGTTTCAGGACGGTTGGTAACGTCCCTAGGGTCGGGACCTAATGTCTTCATGTTATTATTATTATTAAAATAGTTTAACCAGACCACTGAGCTGACCATCAGCTCTCATAGGGCTGGCCCGAGGGATTAGGATGGAATGACAAGTCTAGGCTAGAAGCCTAGCACTGGGACCTAATAGGTCACTTGTCAATGATGATAAACGAAAATGAAAATGAAATTAAAAGCTTTAAAAAGGCATACGCTTTCATACTGGAACACACTCACACAATAAATACATTTAAACTCACGCTCCCATACATACTCACTAAAAAGGTATATTAAAATTTAAAATAAATTAAGTAAAATCATAAAATTTACTTGTTTTAAAATTCATTACTGATTGATTGTTTTTCTCTTATATTTTTCCAATTAATTTGCAGCTTCTCATGAACATTAAAATGGGTGCTATTGAGAACGTTGAA
The DNA here is from genome assembly GCF_040412425.1 of Macrobrachium rosenbergii. Taxonomy (NCBI): domain Eukaryota; kingdom Metazoa; phylum Arthropoda; class Malacostraca; order Decapoda; family Palaemonidae; genus Macrobrachium; species Macrobrachium rosenbergii. The sequence goes on from NW_027100725.1 coordinate 1,449,896, forward strand.
GATTCTGACAAAATTTCTTCTATCGGTCTATTTCCAAAATTTGATAATCGCTGCAGGTTATATTTTGGACATTCACACAGTATATGCTTAACTGTTATCAGCACATTACAATCTGGGCATTTGGGAAGAGGGCCACATGGACTGTTCATTAAGTGTCCATGTGTCAAACGAGTATGGCCTATTCGAAGACGTGTCAGAATTACTTGTGCTTGTCTCTCTCTTTGATATGACGAATTCCATTTTCCAACACTGGATTTTATCTGTTTTAATTTATTATTTTCAGGTTCTTCGTTCCATATATTTTGCCATTTTTTTACAATGACTGTTTTTATATATTTTGTATAGTCACTGATAGGGATGTCTACATTTGTTCTTGTCATGTGGACCGCTTCTTTAGCTGCTTTATCAGCCTCTTCATTTCCCTTAATCCCTACATGGGCAGGGATCCAACATATTTCAATATTTTTTCCCTTATTATACAATTTATGGAGTGAGATTTTTATATGTTGCACAATATTATTTTTGGGATTATAGCTTTGAATAGCTTCTATAGCACTTCTGGAGTCGCTATAAATTACAAAATTATTATATGAGACTTCTCTAATTATTTTTATGGCCGATACTATTGCACATAACTCAGCTGTATATACAGAGGCTTTGTCTGGGAAAGAGAACTGATACGTTTTGTTTTGGGATACCGCAGCATATCCCACTCCGTATTGTGATTTAGATCCATCAGTGTATATTGCGTAATGTGGACCTTTTCGGATTATATGCTCTACTGCATGTTGTCTTTGGTATTCTGGAGTATATGAATGATTTTTTGATAAATATTTCAAGTGTGTACAAATTTTCATTTTATTCATTGTCCAAGGAGGAGGCAATTTTAACATTACAGGCAATTGTATATACATATTTAGCGACTCAAACAATCTTCTTGCCCTAATTGGGAAAGAAGGTGGATGATTGTTTATAAACACATCTCTTAATCCAAATAATTTTTTGGTTGGAGAATCATTTGTCTGAATTCTCAGAGCACTCTTCATCGTTACTAGCTCTCTATGGAGAGACAGAGGTAGTTCACCACATTCAACTTGTAAAGATGATGTTGGTGATGATCGAAAAGCTCCTGAACATATTCTAAGACCCTCATTATGAATTGGGTCTACCGTTTTCAGCACTGCATCTGATGCCGAGCCATATATTTTACTTCCATAATCAACGATAGACAGCACTGTTGCTTTATACAATAAAGTAAGGGTATGTCTATCGGCTCCCCAAGTAGTGTTCGACAGTTTTTCAATTAGGTTTAATGCTCTTTTACATTTTGATTTCATGTATATTATGTGGGCTTTCCAGTTCATGTGAGTATCACATACTAATCCTAAAAATTTTGCTGTTTGGCCAATTGGTATACTATGGCTTCTGATTTTTATGTCTATTTCTTCTCCTTTTTTCCATTTTTTGTTTTTATAAAACATGATTGCTTGGGTTTTATCTATGGAAAATTTAAAGCCTACAGATAAAGCCCATTCATCTATTTTTACTATGCTTTTGTTAATGATTCGTTCTGCATGTTTTATTCGAGATGCTGAATAATATATGGCAAAATCATCCATATACAGGTTACTTTTAATACCAGTAGGTAGATTTTTACTGATATCATTAATTGCTAACGTAAACAGTGTGCCACTAAGGACGCTTCCCTGTGGAACACCATTTTCTAGAGGAAATGTTCTAGACAGAACATCATCTATTCTCACCTGAAAACTGCGATTTGTCAAAAAGTTTTGTATAAACCTAGGTAAATGTCCACAGATGTTGTTGTTTTGTAAAGTTTTTAATATAGCATACCTCCATGTAGTATCGTATGCTTTTTCAATGTCAAAAAAGACAGCTACAGTAATTTGTTTTCGTTCAAAACCTCGGCGTATATGGTCTTCTAAGTTACAGAGAGAATCTAATGTAGATCTGTTACACTGTGACCCAAACTGAGTGGGAGTTAAAATTTTATTTTCTCGTATGTGCCATGTTAGTCGAGCATTTACCATTTTCTCTAGTAATTTGCACAAACAACTTGTTAAAGAAATTGGTCTGTAATTGCTTACATTACTGGGATCTTTTCCAGGTTTGGGGATTGGAATAATTATGGCTTTGCGCCATTCATCAGGAAATAAATTTCTAAGCCATAAGTGGTTATAAAATTCTAACAAGTATGTCTTTGCCAAAGGTGCTAAATGGCATATCATTTCAAAACAAATATTGTCACCTCCAGGGGCAGATTTATTGCTGTTCAACAGAGCAAATTCTAGCTCTTCCATACTAAATTTTCTATTATAATATATATCTTCTACTGTTTCAAAATTTATTGTTATTAATTCTATATTATTTTTCTTTGTGCGGAAATGCTCATCTAAATTTTTGTTGCTACTTACTTTTGCTAAATTTTCACCTATTACATTACTAATTTCTTTAGGATCAAGTATTCTTTTCCCATCTTTTATTATGGCATGTCTAGGTGGTTTGACATGGGTACCATTTATTTTCCTGAATTTTTCCCATATTTTTTGTATGGGAGTATTTTTAGAGAGATCTGATACATATTTTTTCCATGAAATGATTCTTCCTTGAATTACTTCTCTTTTAAACTTTGCAGATATTTTATTATAAAGAGGTTTTAATGTATCAATTTCTAATAATAATATAGTTAGTTTTTGTAAGGTTCCTACTAATATCGGCAAAGTTTTGTTTAATTTACTGAATTTTCTATTCAAATTATTTAGTCTTCTTCCAATCTGGTGTTTTAGTTTTATTAATTCTGTTAGTTTTTCAGACCACCATGGGACTTTGTGTTTTGTTGGATGAGATTTGGATTTTGGTATTGCTTTATCAGCAGCATTTGTAATGAAATCAACAAGTGGAATTCATATTGTTCCCAATCTGCTTTATAAATGTTATATCGAGGGGCATGTTTGGTGGGGTTATTTTGTAATAAAGAAATTAATATGGGGAAATGATCACTTGTATGCAAGTCGTCTACTGTATTCCAGTCCAATCTGTCTACCATGTTTGTTGTACATAGAGTTAGGTCGATTGAGGAATATGTTCCATGTGTTTTAGAAAAATATGTGCTGATTTCGTTATCATTTATACAGCACATGTCATATGAATCTATGAATTCCTCTATTTTATTTCCTGCTCTATTTGATTCTGTACAATTACAGTCTCACATTGGGTTGTGGGCATTAAAATCACCTACTATTAACGTTGGTTCCTTAGTATTATTAAGTAATTCTTTGAGTTAGTCAACGTCATAATTTTTATTAGGTTGATTGTACAAATTATGAATTACATAATTATCGTTTTTATTCGTATTCTAATACTCGACGTTTGCAAATCAGTAAAGTTTACAGGTACTTTGTCATAACATACTTTGTTATGTACATATATAGCAGTTCCTAAATTCCCTTCTTCCTCTCTAGATGAAGATGCTAAGGTATATTTACCTATCGTTAATATTGTTTTGTTGACATGTTGCAAACATAATATCATTGGTTCATATTCTTTTAATAACCGCTGTATTTCTCCTAGGTGTAATCTGGTCTGTAGACCATTTACGTTCCATTGTATAATATAACTATTGAAAATATTTTTTATAGCGGTCGGGTTTTACTCTCTTTTTTGTATTATCAACTTGGAATTTTTCTAATAATTTACTCACGACATTCATCTGTTTTTCCTTATAATAGACTAAGTGCTCAATGCACATGCACCCTTTTTCATGGTTACTCAAATCTTTGTTTTCTTTTTTTCTATATTTCATAAAATTTCTTATAATGTTTGTTAAACCATCTTTTGTTATGCTTTTGTTGTTATTGCATAATTCAATGAAACAATCATTACATCCACAAGTATTATCATGTGTATTTCTCTTTTCATTTGCTCTTGTAACAATTACTGGAGAAGGAGTAATCTCTTCTCCTTGACATAATCATTATCATCTATGGTATGATTCTCTTTCACTTCTTCAGTCTTCTCGACATTTGCCTTCATAGGTTCTATTATTATTTTAGGAGATAAAGGTATATTCTTAGCTTGTTTTTGTTTTTGTTCCTTTTCATCTCCTTTATCTTTGGTTTAACTGATGTTTCTCTAATAATAGTTGGTTTCTTTGTTTTGGGTGGTGTTCTCTCCAAAGGCCTTTTTTATCTTTAATTTCCAGTCTATCTCTACCCTCTTCTGTTACTTAAGTAGCAGCATCTTCCTGTGTGTCTATTTGCATTAATATTTCAAATGAATTGGATAAAATATTATCCATCTCATTTGTACCTGTTTCTTTATTCTCTATTCTATTTTTTATTTCTAAATTATTAATTTTTTCTTGAGACTTACTTGTCTGTGCTCTGTTATTACTATCTGTTTTGTTTTTGCTTCATTTTTTGCTCTTGTTATTGAGGAATATGAATGTTTCTTAGATGGATCTTGCATTCCTCTCACTTTTAATTCCAATTTAGCCTCTCTGATAGACATCCCTGTTCGTTCTTGTAACATTTTCAGTTGTGTATTGTATATGTAGTACACACACTCCTTGGACCTAGCATGATGATCCTGTCCACAGTTTACACATTTTGGTTCTCTACATTTCCATTGTGTGGCATGTTCTGTCAGATCCCCAATAAGCACATACAGGTTCATTTCTACAGTTTTTTCTTTGTGTGTCCATACTTACTACAATTCTGACATTGTAGTGGTTTGGGAACATAAGGCCTCAGTTCTCTATTTTGGCCCAAAATTTTTATTTTTTGAGGTAACTCTTGGCCCTCAAATTTTATTTTTGCAATTTTTAAAGCCTTATTATTTTGTTTACTTGGTATTGTATATACCTCACAGTCTTGGATTTTGGTATATCTCATTTTAAGAGAGTCCAACAGTATATTTTTGTCAACTGGTTCGTCATTATTTTCAGGAAGTACAATAGTACCCTGAATGCTATTCATAGTGTCATGCTTTTTTACTTGTACATTTATATTGTCAACACTTTTTTTATTGATAGATAGTCCTCAGACTGGTTTTTTTGTTGTGGCTTCTATAAGCCACGTCTTCATTTTTATTTGTCTAAACGACATTTCTGTCGTTGAGTGTCTTTAATAAATAGTTTTCTAACTTTAGGGCTGAGATTTGCTGTTCTGTTTCCATGGTTAGAAACCTTGACCAACTTCCACTCCCAAAGAGAGAGTCGAAGTGAGTCAAGGTTGGGTCAAGACGATATTTACTTTTTTTTTATTTAATGAGTACTGGAGTATAGGTTTCCAGTGTGATTACATTTGCATTCTTGTTTGTTTTTTCCAAAGAAAGGTTGTTACAGGAGGTTCCAGTGGTCGTCATCTGTGCCAAGTCACTACCATCAATGGGCCCAGGGGTACTCGAATCTTTAATTTCACTTACCATAAAGATTTGAGGGAGGAAAAAAAAAAAAAAAAAAAAAAAAGTAAACCTGAAAACCTTAAAAAGATATCATCAGCCTTTCATGGAGTTCATTCCTCCACTAATGGCACAAGTGAGAACTGACTCCCAAATGTCCGCATCCCTACCCTACCCCAAAGGGGATGGCACAACATGATTAGAGTGGCTCAAGTGTAAGCCAACCCCGCTTGATAGGACTGAGAGCATTACTAGAATACAATCATCCCCACCCTAATCACATTATGGGCAAACCGGACAGAATGCCGAGAGTCCTATTCCCAGAACTAGACCCCCCTGGAATCCGTGGTCCAGTCCCGTAGAATAGTTCTGCCTGAAAACTCAGGTCCGAACATTATCGGGCAGTTGATGGTCCTGCCACGGTTCTCACTATTTAGCTTCGGATATAAACCCAATCCCAGCTATGATACCTTTTCCTATTTACCAGGTCCAAGAAATTTGTACGAAAGTGAAAATATCCACGCCATTTAAATCGAAAGGTTTGTAGGTGATCCGTCAGGGCCCGGGCTCTTATTCTTCGTAAGAACGAAGAAGAAAAGCCAGGGCCCCTTACCCCCTCACCACGTGAAGGAACCTACTTCGAGGGGAATGTCTTCATGATATGTATTGCTTCGATTTTGGGCAGTCTGGGAACTAAGTAATCACTGCCATCGGGACTGAGTTTTCGTTAACGTATTCTGTCAAGTAACGTCCAGGAATCCGAGGAACTGTTATCGTAGGTTACCTTTGCACAGTAATTAACATTAGATCGTAAAAATTTAAAACAAGTATTTAAATTTTCTCTTGTTGAATTAAAAATACTATTCCATCATAAAAAAAAGAGAGAATCATTCGGAGAGAGCAAAAATAATTTAACCCTACCTGAATAAAACATAAAAACTTCTGAATAGAAGTCTTTCTGAACAGAAGGCCGACTACAGGAATCGAGTCCTTTTGTGCTCGATTTCACGTAAATGCAGAGATGTCCGGCTGGAAGACTTACATCGCCGAAAAAAAAGGAATTCAGTGGCTATAACTCTGACCTTGATGAGCTGTAGGGTAGGTTGAAGAAAATCAAAACTACCAAACTGAAATTGTTTACTCAGCACAGAGAGAGAGAGAGAGAGAGAGAGAGAGAGAGAGAGAGAGAGAGAGAGAGAGAGAGAGAGAGAGAGAGCACTGCTTTATTTACGCACACACACACACACACACACATATATATATATATATATATATATATATATATATATATATATATATATATATATATATATATATATATATATATATATATATATATGTATACATATATATATATATATATATATATATATATATATATATATATATATATATATACTGTATATACAAATAAATATATAAACTTACGTTTCAAAGTAAGAAAGACCCCGCATGCTTACTGGTAAATCGTCGAGCAGATATGAAATTATTATCAGTAATTTAAATTATTATCAATTCCAACATTTTACTATTCTGTCTCTTCTCTACAAAAATAAATAATAGGAGACCAGCTCTTAATCACGGGTAGAGTGTCATGTTTCCTATTAAGCTGAAAGCAAAAATTCAAGCAGAAAAATTACTCAGCTAAAATGATGGCGAAAAATGTGAGAAATCTAACGTCTTACTCCAGAAAGCCTTACTATTATTATTCTCTTATTCTTTCCAGTTACAATCCTTCGTTACAGGAATGCCTTCTGCAGCATTCAGTAATATAGCAAATACCCTCACGATGAGGACGTTAAATAAAACAAAAAAAAATATTGGATTCCTACACTGCTGAGAACAAAGCTGTCATTTTCGTTGAAAAAAAAATGAGATCTTCCATTAGCTGCTACAATAATGATTTATATATATATATATATATATATATATATATATATATATATATATATATATATATATATATATATATATATATATATATATATATATATATATATATATATATATATATATATATATACATATATATATATATATATATATATATATATATATATATACTATATATATATATATATGTGTGTGTGTGTGTGTGTGCGCTTAAAAAATGACAGTAGATGCACGTGACTTCAGTGTACGAGTATAAGCGAATCCCACAGAAAAATGATAGGCAGCAGAAGTTCAGTACCAAGCGCTTTCACGTTTATTAACGCATCATCTGGGCACAAATGAGACACAGATGAGAGAAAGGTTACAAAGTAAACAAAAAGAACAAGAATACCAAATGGTCAGTTGTTAAAGGGCATTAAACAGAAAGATAATCCAGGATAATCCTGGATCAAGCGGTCACAAACTAAAACCATAGACCAAACTACAAGAGATACGGAAGTTTAGTCTTACAAAATCCAAAAACATATAAAAACTTGAGTACCAGATGGTTAATTGCCAAGGGGTAATAAACAAAAGGGTAATCCAGGAAAATCCAGGATCATGCGGTCACAAACTAAAACCATATACTTAACCATAAGAGATACGAAATCTTACCCATTCAAATTGTGATTTTTTAAGCATAATGGAAACCGCGCGCAACTTCTACACCCTTTCTGTGAATTTTCCGAGCCTCTTTCTATTCGTGACGTCTTTCTGCAATGCCCTTACCAAAGCTCACAAGCTGAAACTTCGACTTAACTTTCTACGGAAAGTTAAGTCGAAGTGATGCCCAAGTCGATTTTATCAAGGAGAATTCTTCGTTTAGCAGAGCGGCCTTTCGACGAGTTTCAATGGATCATACTTCAGAAGCACATCGAAATCACAAAAGTGGAAGTAGAAGATGCTTTTAGTACCCTTAGAAGCAGACGGTATGGCTTTAATCAGACTGTTCCTTAGGAGTGGAAGAATCGAATGCTGGATTATTGATAAGGTAAATTAAGAAGGTGTTGCAACCGCCTTGAAAGGTAGCTTCAATTCAAGCTGAAGAACCTTATTGCTGAAAGCAATTGCCCTAAACATGCCAACGTGAACTTTATGGTTAATTTAGCAGACAAACCGGTGTATAGTGCTATGACAGCGGCTTTGGGATATGGATTAAGTTTTGGTGTTTCTGACGGTAACCTGGACTGTGTCGATATTTCAAAATCATTTTGTTATTTGGAAAAATTTATTCATAATTTATGTCCTGATGACATCAATATTTGAAAATGTATTGTGTATGGTGCTATGGCCAAGCCTTCTTCCTCAAATGTTCCCGTAAGATTTCTCTAGGCCTACAAAAACCTTAAAAAAGACGAAACATTGCAAGTAACAAAGGCAGATAAGTCTAATGCAGTGGTAGTAACGAATAAAAGTGACTACGTAAATAAAATAATGGCATTATTGAATGATAGTGAAACTTATACGAAACTAAGGTCAGATCCCACACAGACTTCATTTTAGCAAAAAATTAAATCCATTTTGAAGGGCTCTGATCATTTAATTAAACAGTTTACCACTCAGTGCTCCTCCATACCATATCTCTACGGTTTAGTCAAGGCACAAAATCAATAACCCTATTAGACCAATCATTAGTTCAGCAGGTTTAGTTTCGTATAATTTATCTAAATGACTTGTAAAAATTCTTACACCTTTGGTAGGAAACATTTCTAATAAGAGTATAAAAAATAATGTCGACTTTATAGACAAATTGAATAGTTTGACTTTGAAATTTGATTTTACTATGGTTTGTTTTGATGTTGTCTCTTTATTTACATAAGTGCCTGTTGATGATTTACTGGAATTTACAGAGGATGAATTAGAAAGCTATGATATTCCTTTAACTGTAGCAAACCTCACTAATCTTATAAGGCTATTCATCAAAGATAGTAAATTTTCTTTTAAAGGGGAATTTTTGTACAAAAGTTCGGCATGGCTATGGGTAATCCCTTATCTCCTGTCCTTAGTGATATTTATGTGGAATTTTTTGAGGCAAAATTCTTACCAAGAATTTTGCCCCTAAAAGTTATATGGTTTAGATATGTGGATGACATTTTCTGTATCTGGCCAGTTCACGAAAATCTCCAAGAATTTTTGGTTAAGCTAAATAATTTAGTCCCTTCTATAAAATTTACCGTGAAATGTACACGTATAAGCTTGTGCATATACACTTACATGTGTACTTGCGTCGATGGCCATAGCAAATGTAAACCCACTTATACCATAGAGGATAAAAGTAAACTTTATGGGCATGTAGCCGATAGCACACATTGACCAATCATAGGCTGTCTCAGCCTTACTCGCAACTATCGAACTGCTCGCAGTGAACTGTATTGAAAATATGTTTATAAACGGGATAACAAATTATATTACTGTAGTGAGTAAATATGAGGCTGCTGTTCGAAAATTTTGCATATGGTACCCTAACATTGCAGAATAAACATACACCTAGTCATAAAATACTAGCATAAAGAATTATTTGCCTACTCTTGTTAATTGAAATTTAGTCATTTGTTTTAATTGAAAGTAATCAAGATCTTTATGAATATAGTCTACGATACAATATTCTCCGAACAACAAAGAGAGAGAGAGAGAGAGAGAGAGAGAGAGAGAGAGAGAGAGAGAGAGAGAGAGAGAGAGAGAGAGAGAGAGAGATTTACTGACTTATGTATCCTTTTGTCCAACCGGGTAATCTATAAGAATGGCCCCTGAAGCAAATGAATCGTGGGCTACTCGTACACTGGTTTGGATCATCTCATGCATAACTTTTTTTGCTATTATTTATATTTTTCTTATTTCGTTAAGTATCGTATGATGCCTTCCTGCCGTAGCCTTCTCTTATAATTATTCATCACAGAATATAATTTGTCATCTCTTCCGTAAATATATTTTTAATATAATTCATTGCAGTTCGATAGTTGTGTGTAAGGCTGAGACAGCCCTCCGATTGGTCAATGTATGCCATCGGCTACATGCCCACAAAGTTTACTTTTATTCTCTGTGGTATATATAAGTGGCTTTACATTTACTATGGCCATCGACGCAGGTACACATGTACTGAATGCGTATATGCACATGCTTAGGAGTGTACATTTCACCGTAGACATATACATTGTATATCGTGGGGTCGGAGCTACTATATTAATTAAAAAATACTCTATTGCCAACAAATACGGGTGAAAAACTATTTGCAATAAGAAACTGACGCGTATGCCCATGCCCTGTCATTGCTTCAATATATAAGAATTTGATGTGTAGGCCTACTGTAGTCTCAATGATATTAGCATTTAAAATGCAGGGTTTTGATGAATTAATACCTTATATATCGGAAGGAATCGCTTATGTAGCCAACACCAATTTAACAGAAAAAAAGCAAGATTCTTGTGTATTTACGCTGCGCGTGATAAAAAAAAGAAAAAAAGATGCACAGACAGAATGATCCAAGATCTTCATAATGATATTATATAACTTAATATATCTTTTATGGGAGATATCAACTGCATACTTAACAACTCCGGAAACTTAAATCTGTGTTGTCATCGTTCATGGACGGAGCTCCACATGACCGAACGGAGTCAAATCCGTACTAGTAATCATTTGGACTGTTAACTAGTGTGACGTCATTCCCCTTTCCAGGGCTAGCCAGTCACTGGCGTGCAGTGGGCGGGTTTAGCTGCAAAGGGCCATGGATTTTTCTTACAATCAAGGCCACCGAAAATAGGTCTATCTTTCGGTCGGTATAATGTTGTATGAGCCGCGGCCCATGAAACTTACACCACGACCCGGTGGTGGCCTGGCCTATATCATTGCCAGACGCACGATTATGGCTAACTTTAACCTTACATAAAATAAAAACTACTGTTTGATGATTGGAGGGTGGATGATCAACATACCAATTTGCAGCCCTCTAGCCTCAGTAGTTAGATGTGAGGGCGGACAGAAAAAGTGCTGATGGACAGACAAGCCTCCACACTAGTTTTCTTTTCAGAAAACTAATAAAATGGAACTGTCAAGAAGAAACTGACGCATTAACAAGCTACGTTTTCGTAAAATCTCCTCCTTTATTGTTCAGTCTTCCTATACCAATAGATAAAGGAAAAACTATTATTAGTAAAGCCATTACATATCGGAGCAATATTTCCTTTTGGGAACAACCCAATAACAACGCAAAGAGGTGATATATATAAGGTCGTTTTTAATATTTTTTTTTTATTTTAGACCAAAAAAAAAAAAAAATACTTCTTTGTTTTGGGATATTCGTGGCTGCTTTTAAGAGTACCAGTCAAACATCTATAGATATTCACGAAACGACAAATATAATATACAACACATCTAGGTATTCTGATCACTCAGCCAGCAGGCAGTATGAGTTCATTCTCAGCTGAAGCAAACCCAACATCCAGTTCTCCTTCCCCCAAAAACATCTCAGTACAAAATAATCCACGGCAGGATGACGTCACGTGTGAATAGTGGTGAACGTTATTGGTCACTTAAGAAGTGAAGTGCCTTCACAACATGGCCAGGGAAAAATGATTAAACCCTCTGAAACAGAAACACTCGAATATTATCAACTCCGTACATTTACACAGAGGATTCATCCGCAACACCTCGAGTCCACTTAATCTAACAACGTCGCAAACTTCAATGTTGCTTGAATGCTCTTTTCCTTTCACGATATTGATGCGACTTTCGAATCTTGAAAGAGCTATTTTGTTTCCCTCTGTAGTCAACATGGAGAGAAAATACACTGTTCTTTTCTTCCAAATTCATAAGTTCCCAATAACAGCTGGTGCACTAAGCAACACAGCATCTCAGCTCTGAGCATATATATATATATATATATATATATATATATAATATGTGTGTGTGTGTGTGTGTGTGTGTGTGTGTGTGTGTGTGTGTGTGTGTGTGTGTGTGTGTGTGTAGGGTTGAAATAAATCTTTACTAATGTTTTGTACAGTACTTGACTCAGCGGTAGCCTACTCTTATTATGCGCGTAGATTCACATCCCACCACATAAAGAGAAGCTTTCTGCATTTATTCCCCAGTTGGATTCATGTCTGAGGTGATAAAGCATCCGGAAAAGACGTCAGTATGACACGCATTGGCACATACACACACACACAGGGATATATAGATAGACAGACAGACAGATAGATATATAGGTTTTTGAGTGTACTAAGTGCCGAGTGAGAGACACAGAGAGAGAAAGAGAGAAAGAAAGTTCGATTAATTATGTCAAACTGCGCATTAATTTACGTCAGGAGAAGTCTAAAACGTCAATCAAATGATCAAATCGCCAAGAATTCAGTGGCCACTTGCATGCATTCCCAAATGCGTTCAACTTATTTCAAAATGCCGGTCTGTATTACTGAAATGCCTAATAATGTTTTAATACTTTTCACAGTAACGATACATCGTTCTATTAATTCTTGGTTGTTGACCTTTTGTTTTTCATCAGTTTTTTTTTTTAAATAATTGGGTCTAGTCTTAGTTCCTTGGGTTTCTCTTCTATTGTAAATAAAATCACAAGCAAAAGTTATATTTGGTTAAGTATAATGATACTGGATGAAATGTGTCAAACTCTAAAGTTCTTATACTTGACTTTCATACTCGATCTTTTATAATTAAATATTTAGACTCAAATCTCTTATAATTTTTATACCCGTCTATTTTCAAACCACACCTATATTTATACTCCTTCTATAACTCATCAATTCTTTATTATAATTATGGATCAAATAAAGAAAAGAAAAACTAAAGCCACGAAATATCTCTAAAAAGACCCGGAGGGGGAGGACATTATTTAAAAGTTGGCCTCCTCAGACTCCGACACTTTTTATCCTTTCTGAAGTTTGGTGGAAGGAGTGAGGAGAGAAAGAGTGCTGCCGGACCACAAAGGAAAGAATGATTCACTTCACTCTCCCCTGAAGGAGTTGCAATATGAGAAGGTCATACTTATACTCAACTCTGCTTTTCTTCCTGCAGGACTTTTCGAAGAGGAGCATATATGTTATACCCCTTTCAGATTAAACACTTCTTTTTGGAAGTGTTACGTAACGGACCTTGCAGTCTACCATCAGAGACGTGGTAACTCGCAACTCTTTCCTCTCACTCGCTCCCCTCTCCCTATCACTCTCCCTACAGATCCCCCCTCTCGGACTCCCCTCGCATATTTCCCCCTCTCAGCAAATGTCTCTCTCTCTCACATCATCCTCAAAAAGAAATGGATATTCTAAGGAAATGCAATCTTTCCTACAAAAATAGATTTATTATCAACAAACCCAACAAGTAATGAATGAACAAAGAAAAGATTAAGGGTATCGGCGGCCTGTAATTTTGGTGATATTGGCTCAAATTCGTGAAAATGAGTTATCGTCGTATTTCCACAGATCTGGGTCCTGGCCATTGCCACGCGTAAGATAATATCGATACGAAGCCTTTTAAATGGTTTAAAGGCCAATTTAAAGGCCACACCCAAGTAGAGAATTAAAGGTCTGGCTAGGGGTGGTTTTACTGTTTCATTTTGCACTCATTCTTCAAGTATTTGTATTTCTTTTCATTTGCGTATTCTTTCAGATGCCGACAATGTGTTTTTCCTGATAGAGATGGCAACTCTTCCCATGCCTGAATAACGCCAGCCAGTTGTCCCGAGAGAGAATTCTTATATTTTTTATGTAACCGTATGTTTGTTATTTTCAGTCGATTGCAACACTTCCTCGGACTTTTGGACATCAGTTCTTTATTATATATATTACCAACATGCCAAAAAAGAAGTTTAGTAAGCGAAGGGAATATCAAAACTTATCTGGAAGCTAAAAGTATAAACACAGCTAATGTTGTGGCTTCTCACATGTCGCCACCAACCACGTGTGCTGAGGAGATGCCAAGTACTTCTTATTACGAAGCTCCCAGTAAAATCTACTATTCCCTTGAACAAATATATCAAGATGATGATGATGATGGCACCGACGACTTTGTTTTGAAGTTATCTGATGATGAGGAGGGGGAGGAGGAAGATAATGAGCATTTTCAAGATGTAATTGCTGTCCCTGACGTAGCAGGTGATGTCGCTGTTTCATCAGGAGCCAACCTAAGAAGTTTTTTATTGAGAAGCTATATAACTGAAAAAGAAGATCTTCTAAGGATAAGCAATGATGGAGAAACAGTTTCATTACCCTTGAGAGTTCTAAAAGACGCTTTCAGTTCGACGTATTGCGGGCAGTGTGACTGCAATATAACACTCGAAATTGATAAAAACAGTTTTGATGTTGACTTGAAACTAAAGTGTCAGTGTGAGGTACTGTCTGTTTTTCAATATACCAAAGTGCAAGCTAGTGAAAGTGTGAAAACAGAACATATCGGTGAAACAACAGCTTCATTTATATATCAAAACATGATAAATGGGGAGGCTTGCAGCCTTGAATAACACTGAATTGCCTTAGGTGCCAAACCTTTAGCAAACAGCACGTAGATGAACGTTATAAAGAGTATATTGAACGGATTGCTGACCAGACCTTCAAGGAATCCATGAAAGAAGTTGATAGAGCAATATTTGATTATTATGAAAGCATTGGGGTCAAACCAGATGAACATGGTAATTTACCTATCGAGGTAATATATGATGGCACCTGGATGAAAAGGGGACATCAATCCCTATTGGCATAGGAGTTGTTACCGAGGCTTACACTGGCTTTGTTCTTGATGGCGAAGTTTTCAGTAAGATATGTAATTCCTGCAGTACTTTGAATAATAAACTGAAAAAACAAATGAAGTAACAAAGAACAATATGATGCAGCTTATGAAAAACATATACAGTCTGGAGAATGCAAAAAATTTTGACCAAGCTTCTGAAATATGGAAGCTGCTGGTGCTATCGTGATTGTGGCAAAGATCACTAGACAGGAAATTCATATATAAAGTATTTGTTGGTGATGGGGATTCGACAGCATATAAAGGAGTATGCAGTTTGAATGAGGGCACTGGTCCTTATGGCACTCCATACCCAGTGCTCAAGGAAGAATGCATAAACCATGTTCAGAAGAGGATTGTCTTTCGTCTTATGGCCTTGAGAAAGAAATATGTTTCGAAATATGTAACAACAACAAACAAAGTTATGTTTAGGAGTGAGCTTGGAGGACTCAATAAATTGAGTGATAGCACGGTGATAAAAATTGGAAAATATTTTGGCATTGCAGTAAGAAATGGAGCTAAAGATCCCACTGACCCTTTAGTTACTATGAAAAAAAATATAATGGCAATCTTTTTACATCTGACTAGTGATGATAAAAATCATGATCATTCTCAGTGTCCTGTTGGCAAAAATAGCTGGTGTTTTTACAATCGTGATTTGGCAATGAATGTATCTCCCAGGAGTCACAAGAAGATGAAAGTAAAACTCCAACTTACAGAGGAGCAAAAGATCCCAGTTCGCCAAATATTTGAAGAGCTTTCTCTGATGATTTACTGCAAAGATGTGCGAAAGGTCGTACTCAAAACCTAAATGAATCGTTCAACAGTAAAATATGGGCAAAGTGTCCAAAGGTCAGACTTCATGGGAAGGATACTGTGACCTTTGCTTTTCATGTTGCTGCAGCGGAGCATAATTGGCTATGCAGCAAGTTCATTGCTGCCTGTTATGAGAAAATGACAGGAGAAAGCCTGAAAGGCCTTCAAATGAAAGAGAAGAGCAGGAAACGAATGTCTGCTATGCATTCAAGAAAGCAAAAGAAGCAAAGAACATCAAAAGAAGGATATGAAGGAGGAGCTCATTAGCCTCCTAAAACCTGGCAGAACAAGAGTAGAGTGGCATTCTATGATAACCCCCAAAATAATATAAACTATTTTCTTTAAAAGCAAGTGATAAATGTTTTTTTTTTTAGAGGGAATAATATCTCTTATAAAAAAAGAGGGAGCAGGTGTCATGTAGGTTTTTCTAAGAAACTTTATATGCTTCTAAAGCAAAATAAATGGTTAGCAAAACTTTTTAAGAAAATGTTTTTCTCAAAACATACATTTTTCTACATTCAAATTCTAAAACTCCCTTATTTATGAATGGATTTTAAAATCTAAAAGCAATTTGAACAAAGATAGTGAGAGAAACACATCGGCAAATTTATTTTTCTTTTTCTGTCAAAAAAATTTTTACTAAGATTTAATATATAATTTATGGTATTTTTATTGTATTTTTAAAATATTTTTTTAAAATAGCATACATCACATATTAGATTTTTGAGTTTGCCGTTTTATTTGATAGAACTAAACTTTCTGCTATTACTTTTGTTTTTAAATTGAATGATAAATAAAGAAGGAGATGTACTTTAAAAACAAAATAAAAAGTTATGTTTAAAAGAAAATATTGTTAAAAAAAGTTTTATCCAATTCACCTGAAATTTTGTATGCATATTCGGACAAACTAGAGGTAAAACCTGTGGAAGTTTGAACACCGTCACTCAAAATTAATCTCGACCCCGCCGATACCCTTAAAATGCATAATAAATGAATTATCAAGTCAAAATGGTCTACTCAAGATTTAATCTTACTCTGACTAAAAAAGTCTTACTCGGACTGAAAAGTCTTTACTCTGACTAAAAGTCTTTACACCCAAAACTCTCACACACTTCATCTTAGACATTATACGTCTAGTCTCAAAGTCAACCACATGAGAAATAACCACATTGCAAAGGTTTGCAGTGTCCTTTCCTATAACCACAGCAATTCCACAGACATCCGTCGAAGAACTAAGCAAAATCGTAATCTCCCACAAATATACAAGTGCAAAACATAATAATGAAAAGTTTAAAATGCATGGTTAATAATCGTTAAACAAAACACAATAAAATAGAATATTAAAGTGACATAAATGGTTATGTTCAACTCTCCACACAAATTCATAAGTGTCTTGAAATCATGGTAAAATTCACAAGTTCACAGTTCACACAGAAAAACGAAAAGTCTGAACTTTACCTTATCTGCCAGGTTCTAAGAGATTGGAACACTCAAAGCTACGTCTGGACGATAACGCTCTTCCTTCGCTAATAATCGATCAGACTTACTTTTGGGCAGACTTAGACACTCGCATACCAGCTCGGTCGTCTGCCTCCCAAATCAGAGCCAATATTGTGTGTTCATCAAGCCAAACAGCTGAAGTAACCAAACTATTTTCTGAATGTAATGATTTTGCAACTGAGCGCCCGACCCAGTTCACTCTTGAAGCGATCTTTCTTTCATCACACCTTATAACATGTTAATTCTAAATTAGACGTATTTCCTTAAATAGTACTCGGCCACCCCATAAGAGCGTCTCGCTCTCTTAATGGCGAACTAATATAAAAGCATATGTATAAAACATAACAAATAGAGCTATGCTCAATTAGCAATGTCTACTGCACTGCAGTTTTAAGTACTGCTCTCATGAAGTATTTGCAAAGTCACTGGGGTCGTTTTCTTAGAGCCTTTGCATGTAGTCTTACAAGCACAAATAAGCTTTACTACTCCCACAATAAGAATTATCAGTAAAATAGCCACTAAGACTATCAAAATAGCTGGCATAATATATTGCTGATACTCGATCATCATTGGATCATCGTCTTCTTCTAACGGCGAATGGAACAGTTATCGGTACCCTGTTGTAGGCACTGAACTACATCGTGATCATTACGCATATGACGCATGAATATCTTCTCGGAACTGTTGAATACAGCACGGCTAATTACGAGGAAGTCTGTTGATACCACACGGCATGAAGCATCAAACAGCTTAGATCCTTGAAGAATGAATGACGTCGACTTGTTACCCTGGCACATCGTCGTAACAGGACATTCTTTGCAGTATAAGGCAGTAAGAGTTCTGGTGGAGATTATGTGGTATTCAAGTGGAAACTGTACAAAGTCACATTCTGTCGGTGTCTGTCTATGAACTAATGATAATTCACAACCACCCACAGATACAACTTGCAACTGGAAAACATTACTGTCACACACATACTTCTCCCTAACTAAGGTACAACCTATCTTATAATCAACTCCCGAACCTTGATATTGATCTCCTAAAATGAACATGGTCTCTAATCCATCCCATGACACTACTAAGTCTCCAAAAGCACTCGGAAAAGGTCTAATAACAAAACTAAGAAACGGTTTCATGGTACTGACAGGAACGTATACTATTAATCCCCGATCAGACAATCTCACCCTTAAAACATTATAATATAAATACAAATCTCCTCCCGTGAATAATACTTTCGCCCCATGTAGATAAGTGGAATTCTTTAGAACATTTTCTAGGTATCCTAAAGGTAATATATCACCATACACACGACCATCTGCTGCAGCAATAATTGCTTTTATTTGCATTTGCACTTCTATCCTTAAGGAATCAGTTTCTTTCTCAATATTAAGAAAAGTATGTTGGATCGTAAGAAGTGCTATTATCACATCAAGATCTTCTTTCAAACCTTCTACTGTAACTGACAAATCATTCAAAGAATGTCTAATTGTTTCAAAACCACTTCTCAATTTCTCATTACTTTCTTGCAACTGATTTAACTGTTTCCCCTGAGCTATTAGGTCTCTTTGAACTTCTGCTACTTTGACTAAACTTCCAATGGACATAGCTCCAATCGCAGCAACCACACCAACACCTAGAAGAACTAAAGGTGCTGCACTTTTACTTCTCCTTTTCTCTACAGAAGGTGAATTTCCTGGAGTAACGTCAGGAATCCATTCTAACGTTTTATCTATCCCTTTATCACCTCTATCTAATGTTATTCTTACTTCTTTCATTAATCTAGTTAAAGAGACTGGCAAAGTTCTCTTATTCTCTACTTCATCTAGCGTCTTTCTCATTTGGTGTAACCTATCCTTGGAATCATTCAATTCCTTTCTGGCTGATCCTATATTGTCAAATTCCACACTTATGGTCACTTGGTCCGAAGCTAACCAGACTTCATGATCTTCTTCACCCACTACACCTGGTCCTAAACGAACTTCTTGTGACCCCCAGGTTACTGTACTCAACAGGATTATCACTAAGAACTTCAGCATCTAGAATGAACAAGAGACAAAAAAGAACAATAAATATCATATATATACAAATATCAACCCATTTATCCCTCTAACTATATACAAACGTTCCATTACATCCCAACTTTCTCCAACTTCGAAATATGGGTCAACTTCGTCACACCAGTATTTACATCCTTTATTACAAATCTATTCCCTTTTTTGATCTCTACAATCTCAAAAGGTCCATGGAACTTTGGACTTAATTTATAATTCGGATCATTCCGAACATTCACTTTAACAAACACTCTATCACCCATGGAAATAGCTATTCCCCGCGATTTAGCGTTACTCTTCTCTACCATTGCGCGCGAACTAAGTTCAAGTTCTTTACTGATACGCGCAAATCTTTCACTCGCTGTATTTATCAACGAAGTAACCGTAACATCGCCCTTAACTTGCTCTGGTAACAAATCAAAAGGTCCTTTCAACTTGTACCCATACAAAGCTTCTGCTGGAGATATCTTAATTGTGTCATTCGTCATAGTGTTGATACTATATCGCACTTCATCCAAAGACCTGTCCCAATGTGTATCGGAACCGCCCACTGTCATGCGTAATGCCTCAATTATTTTCCAATTCGCCCTCTCACATAACCCGTTTGCTTCTGGCCTATACAGGATTATAGATACTTTCTTTATTCCCAGTAAATTGGCAAGACCCTCTAAAGTCTTATTAATAAATTCCCTACCATTGTCTGTGAGCAGACATTCAGGAACACCATATCTACAAATTATCCCCTTAAAGAATGCTATAGCTACTTCCTCAGCTGACTTGAATTTCAGCGGGAAAATCTCGACAAAACGAGTCAACTCGTCAACAACCACTAATAAACGTCTATACCCATAAGCAGATTCTGAGAAATTACCCAGAATATCCATATGCACTCTCTGAAACGGCCTATTTGGTATGGGATATGAACCCAAACGACACGACACCGTCGTCGCCGGCTTATTCGCATTGCAAATAGCGCAATTCTTCACAAAGGCCTCTACTGCAGAAAATATATTTTTCCAAAAGAACTTTGACCTGACGTTTTCATACGTCTTGTCAACAACTAAACGAGGAGAACCAAATTTACAATGTACAATATCTAGAACTTGTGGTACTAGACTCTCTGGCACGATGATTTGTGTAATTTCACCCATGCTTAGACTACTTCGCAAGTTATACTTAACTTTCCTAACTAATAAATTATTCTCCAATTCTAGTCCAGAAAAAGGCAACTTATACCCTTTCTTCGGTGAAACTCCTCTGAGAAATGCCTTAGTATCAGATAGTAATTTATATTCATCTTGCTTCTCTTCGAGCAAGGGTATGTCCCAAGTGACATTTTCACCAGTAATATAACACACAGCGTTTCCCTCAATGTCACGAATAACAATCTCTTCCGAGACTGCCGACACACTATTTCTCTCTGAAGTATGCACTATAGGAACGTGTTTGCCCCTTACATGAGATATCTCAGAACTACTAGTATCCGAGACATGAGACACCAAATGTCTACTCTCGTCTTCCTCACAGGATTCGGTAGGTACTCCCTCATCCTCAACCGGAAAATATCTGCTTAATGCATCTGCAACCACATTATGCTTACCTTCAATGTATTTGAGGCTTGCATCAAAATCTCTCAATGTCAAAAACCAACGTGCTCTCTTGGGCGAAAAATTTGGCTTATTGAAAAGCTCTAGCAACGGTTGATGATCTGTAAAAATCTCAACTTTATTTCCCAACAACAACATCTTGAAATGAACAAGGCTAGAGACGACTGCATGAAAGCCTCCTTGTCCACAACTGACATCAGCCTTTCGTTACTACCACGCGTTTTGAACTTTCTGCTATAAAAAGCAATTGGGTGTAATTTTCCCTCAAATTTCTGCATCAAACACGCACCTATACCTTCCTGACTCGCGTCAGTCACCAAGGTGAACGGTTGACTAAAATCTGGAAACTTCAAAACAGGTGGGTTCACTAAAGCATTCTTAAGCTT
This sequence comes from Macrobrachium rosenbergii, assembly GCF_040412425.1. Taxonomy (NCBI): domain Eukaryota; kingdom Metazoa; phylum Arthropoda; class Malacostraca; order Decapoda; family Palaemonidae; genus Macrobrachium; species Macrobrachium rosenbergii. The sequence goes on from NW_027100725.1 coordinate 1,471,340, forward strand.
CTCAAAAGCTAATTGCTGACTGTCACCCCAAACAAATTTAACGTCTTCTTGTAATAGATCTGTCAATGGAGACGCTATTGTAGAAAAATTCCGCACAAAACGGCGAAAGAAACCCGACATACCTAGGAATGAACGAATCTGCTTCCTGGTTTTAGGAACTGGAAAACTCACGATAGCTTTGACTTTGTCATCATTCACTCCGACTCCTTCAGAGATAACATGACCTAGATAGACAATTTCTTTCTTCAGAAACTCACATTTAGCCAATTTGACCTTTAAACCAGCGAACCGTAATCGCTTGAGGACTTCTTTTAACACCTTTAGATGTTCTTCGATTGTATCTGTGCATATGAGAATGTCATCCATGTACACAAATACCGACTTTCCTAATAAATCGTGAAGTACTGTGTTAACCAGCCTAGTAAATGTTATTGGGGACCCTTGTAATCCGAAAGGCATCCTATTAAACTCGTAATGCCCCTTTGGTATCGAAAATGCTGTAAATTTACGACTATTCTCGCTAAATGGAACTTGCAAAAATTCCTGCATGAGATCTATAGACGAATATATATTCTTGCCACCGATTTCAACAAACAAATCAGGCAAACAAGCTACAGGGTATCTATCTGGGCATGTCTTTTCGTTCAATTTACGAAAGTCTACGCATACTCTGATGCTACCGTCTTTCTTTGGGACCGCTAGTAAAGGAAAATTAAAAGGCGAGGAACTGGGCCTAATAATACCTTCCGACTCCCACTTCTGAACTTCTTTTTCTACTTCTTCTCTAATCTTAAAAGGAATTTGATACGCTGGAATATATATGGGATTCGTACCTTTCTCTAGGCGGATTGAATGTTCTAAAACATCTGTAACCCCTAGCTTATCTCCTTTCAAAGCAATAATATCTAAATATTCTTTCAACACTTTCTCTACTTTATCTGAATACTCGGAATAATCAGCTTTTGCCAAATGTTCGTGAAGAACTTGACTTCTGAATTGTAGCTCCTCGTTGGGAAACATTACCGTCTCCACAAAAATCACTATCTTATGTTCTTCCTTAAACTCTTCAAAATCAATTACATAAGTACCCTTGTGATATTTTTTTACTGAATCTTGATAGCTTACCAATTCTACTGCAGTTACGCCTGTGACTGAAACTTCATTTACTGATACCATACTTACAACGTCTTTGAATTTCTCGGTTCTCTCAACAACGCACACTTGAGAAGGAAAATTCTTCTCTTTCATCGACACTTTAATCAATGTAGGAACTCGCGGGTGCAATTCAATATCTTCTAACAAAAATCCTTTGAAAGACTTTTGCAGAATGTCTTCATTCTCTAATGAATGTGTTACACATGTCGCAGTCTGCGTCTTGGGTTTCTCACAACTTTTTCCATGTTTCTATATGGAACGAAACAACCTGGCTCACCTATTGTAATCCCCTTAATTCCCGTAAGAATGTTGATGTTATGTCGCATACAAGAAGGGTGTCCTAGCAAAACCATTTCACCTAAGGCTAATCCTTCTATGACCAAAAATGGTTCTACTATTGTCTTTTCACCGATACAAAGCGTAAGAGATGACGAACCTAAGGTATTCAATCTTCTTGCCTGTACATCACACACTGTCTCATTAGTAGGGACTAATTTACACTCTGAAAACTTTGAGTGAAAAAACTCAGAATCTATCAGGTTAACTGAGCTGCCAGAATCAATGAAGATAGAAATTTCAATGCCATTAGAAAAACCACGTACAATCGGCCTAGGTTCTGGTGAGTCTAAGACCTGATTGCTCATTAACCTGTGTCCGTCTTCGAACTTATCTTGTGAAAATTTTGATGTTCATTTGTGTACCTAGAACTTGCATCATGTGGAATTCTTCTGTCATATCTAGTAAAACCACCCCGTGATTTCCCTGAACAATCTCTATTCTTTGTGGCTGGGCAAAATTTCCACCCATGGTCTAAAGATTAGCAAGCTGAACAATATCTCACTCTGCAATTTGACTTACTATGATCTCTCTGAGGTTTTCTTCGATTCCGCCCGCGCACATGCCTTCACTCCTGTATCGTTTCCTAGATGTGAAGTACTAACATTATTCTGGGGTTTCGAAACTGCTGCTGAAATTTTAGCACCTCCCTTCACAAAACTACTGTCCAGCGTCGGACATTTTGATAGATTTTTGTTAATCTGTGCAAACAAAAAGGATTCATCTGTATTCTGATCAATTCTTTTATCAAAACTATCTGTAATTACATCTGGGACCGACATTAAAAGGCAGGCAAAGTGTAACAATTTTTCAAAATTATTTAAGGAGATATTTCCATCTACCCATGGAGAGTTTTTCATAGATTTCTTTATCTCACCTACTGCATCAAATAAGCGAGCACTGTATGTGATTAATGAATCATTACCTCTCCTAGTTCTGATAAGCGCTCGCAGATTCCGAACATTGCATTCGCGGTCGATCCCGCCATACGATGCACGTAAAAATTCATGAAGTTCTTTCCAAGTTTTACACTTTCTGAACCCGAAACAGCGTGCTCGTTCTCCAATGTCCCCTTTGTCTAACTCTAAGAAAGCTTTTGCATCTGTTAAAGCTTCGGCGCCATCTGAAGATGTGCTTGAAGCTGGGTTGAAGCCGAAAAACTGCCAGTTTTTTCGGCTTCAACCCAGCTGTCAGTTACATCTTCAGACGGTACGAACGGCTAAGTACATGGGTTACACAAGAGGAAGAATCAGAGAAATTTTCTACAAGAATGCCTACAGGAACAAGTTTCTCCCAAAATGTACGGTTTCACGCGTTGGACATCGGCGTCAGACCCAAACCGGACTCCATCCGCACATTCCTCCAAGACAGAATACAAGCCACACACCAAGACATCTATGTGATTAGAAGAAAAATAAGTGAGCTAGCCACGTCACTTCGCCTCATGTGCAGGGATGATGGTATGTACAGATATCTTTCATATTTTGTGCTATCAGGTGCTTTTGAGAACAGTGAGTCCCACTCCAGAAATTTGTGCTACAAATTAAAAAGACTGATTAGGAACAGCGTATGGAATAATCTTGGCCTTCCCAATAATGTGCTGAATCTCTCTAACCATCCCCTCACTGCAGAAGAACAGACCGTTTTAAATCTTGGAGTTTCATTCGCTCTAAAACCTGGTCCTGAGAGTAATCTTAATTTCCTAGTTGCTTTTGATAAACATTTTGCAAAAAACAACTATGACAAGAAAGAGGCATGTCTCAAAGGCATTTTGCTAAATGTCTTGGAGCAAAATAACAACAAAAATTCGCTCCCGAAAAGATTCCAAAATGCATTAGTTAGCTTAAGAAAAAGGGGGATATCATCATCACAAAATCTGACAAAGACGGGAAAATAGTTCTGTTAGACAAGGAGACATACATCAATAAAGTTCAAGAACTTCTAAACGATGCGGAGACCTACGACAAATTAACGAAAGATCCCACAACAAATATTGCTGCTCAGTTTAACAAATCAAGTTAGAACCATAGGGGGCAATATAAAAAAGACATAAATTACTAGAGACATTCAAGGTAATCAACCCCTCTCTCCCTATTTTTACGGCCTCCCGAAAACACATAAAGATGGGATTCCTTTACGCCCCATAATAT